>NC_048290.1:31052773-31241289 GCF_009762535.1 Notolabrus celidotus
TCAATATTTGGTGTAAAATAATGGAGTTCTTAAGTAAGTGGCTGTGTAATAAGCAGGATATTTAGGGAGCCTTTTGTTATCACATAATGGTCTTTCTTCCTAGGAAGTTAATATACATTATCCCTCAATTCTGATACAGAACAGGGTGTGTTCATGTGGATTGTTTCTCCACATACCCTTTTCAACAATAATAAAGTAAAACACAAGCAGTCATTTAGTTTATCTGTGTTTCTCTTACTGTGTTTGTGGTGTGAGTGTGTCTGAGGGGTTAACCAACAGTTATTATGAGTCAAGGTCATAATAACTGTCTAATGTCCATCAGTTGCCAACAACCTTTTGATCACTCAGCCACTGTCTCCCTCTCTCTCTCTCTCACACACACACACACACACACACACACACACACACACACACACACACACACACACACACACACGCACACCCATACACAAAGATGTCTATGCAGGAATGAACACAATCTGACAAAAGCACACCCCTCATGGTCCAGCAGACACATCACACTCTTTTCCTGGTGCTATTGTCCAAGCATGTAAACTCTCACTCACTCATTCACAAAAGAAAGCACACACTGAAAGGACATTAATCCATCACATAGAAGACACACACACCATCATAACAGGTACTGTCACCTTCACACCTCACCTCAAATCATTGTGTAATTAATTCATAAACACAAACACACCTGCCCACCCATGTGAATTCTGCTAAAAAAATATGTTATACCAAGAAACCCAAGGAAATTTGTATATATGTATGTTTAAAGGGCTGTCAAACAATTCATTTTTTAAATAATCATTAATATACTTCATATTATTTTTAAACTTATGTTTAAAATTCCATTATTTTATATTTCAATACAATTATTAAGTCCATATACACCATAACTAACAATTCTTATGGTGTCTTAATTTGGAAGTGAAATCAATGAAATGTATACACACACAAGCATATACATGTACATATATATATATATATATATATATATTTATTTATTTATTTAGTGTGTGTTTATGTGTGTATATATATGATAAACAGCTTCCATGGATCCGGGAATAGTGGTCTCCATCAGTCTCAATATTATCAGATTTCTAAATTATGAATTATGTCCTGTGTAGCAGTGAAATATCAACTAAAATTTCCTTGGAGAATTACACGAGTGCAACTATGACCAAAGCATCCAAATCTCATCCATGTGCTATCTGAAGGCTACAGCAGGACAGGTTTTTTTTTTTTTCTTTTTGGACTCTTGTTACTGGGCTGTAAATTCAGCGGATGGCTCCTGTCTTGTGTATTGATTTGCTCCGTCACCTTGAACCTTGGTATTGACACATGGAGCACACTGAGCAAGGAAAAGCAGCAATTCACCGACCCCTCAATTATGACATTCATAGATGATGTCACAACAGGGGCACAGAGCTTTGAGACACAAGCAGTTCATCAAGGGATTTAATCCATCTGTCCAAGCTCTATGCACCTAACACACCCTAAAACACACACCAATCAAAGACCATTCCACCCTAAACAGCACTTAAGCTGTGTACTTGTGTGTTTTTGGGCAAGTATCCATGAGTGTGTACATGTAATGCATGTGTGTATCACCCCTGACAGCCTATCTAATGTCTGCTGTTCTCTTGTTCCCTAGACAGATGGTTCACTGGACCATGTCATTAGAAGAATACAGGCCATTTTAACATCATATTAAATACCATATATTAATAGTAGGACAGCATGAGGCAAACCCTTGCTGCATGCTGAAACCTTTAGTTTTGTATCTATCATTTTATAAGGGCAGTGGTAGAAGCCATTTAATCACAGAGCAACAGCCGCACAACAAAACGCTTTGTTTGAGACTTAAAGACAGTCCCTATTTAATATTGTTTTCATTAAGTTGAAATAGCCTAGAGCTTATTAGCCATATTTGTGTTTTAGGGACACTCTAAACAGAATGTATTTTCACTTAGACACCTAACTAAAGAGTTTTCAATAGCATGTAACAAAGCTAAACAACTACATTCTCACCAATATTTATTAATTCTGTTCATTTATATAATAATGGAAGACATTCATGACAGCTAATGCTGGCTGACTTCGACCAAGATGTCTTTTAACAAATGTTCTAGTTTTTGAAATTTTGAGGGGGGGGGGGGGGTTAAATTTAGGATGTAGGGAAAACATTACTTTTTAAACTGTGGTGTATTTTACGTTGACTGTTTATTAAAATAGTGGGTTCCCTTTTGCTCAGGGGTAGGGTTGGTCGTCTCTCAATCGGATGATTGTGAGTTCAATTGGTCCCATTGTTCACATGCCAAAGTGTTCTTGGGAAAGAGACTGAACCCCACGGTCCCTGGTTGCTGTACCGGCAATTTGTGAATAGGATTAGTTATATTGATGAGGGCTATATCACACACACACACACACACACACACACACACACACACACACACACACACACACACACACATACACACACACACACACACACACACACACACAATGATAGGTGCTATACCTAGCAGCCTCTGCCATCAGTGTATGGATGTTTTGTGAATGGATGAATGTAACTGTAATGTTGAAGTGCTTGGAGTTGACTAAATACTAGAGAAAGTGCTATATCAATATTAAGCCCAGTGTATAAATCGCATGCGCTATGTACAGAGGCAATAGTCAACTACAAGCAACACTTCCAGTATAAAGAACATCTTTATTCTTAGACTTCCTTTTCCTCTCCATGCACCTTGGCAATAATTGAAGTTTTCCCAAAATCATCTAATTTACTTTCTACAAATAAAGGCATAAAAAGCCCAATATTTAACCTACAGTACAAAAACACCTTCAGAGCAAACAACAGTAAATTGTTTATGTTTTAAGGTAGTTTGTGTATATTCAAGTTAAAATTAACCAGTTGATTAAACATATTAAGGTAGTCCTTTTTAGTAAAATCCCAAACAACTGGTTTTACAGTGGTTTCCTCATAATTATTTATAGTATATCTATTGGATTTACAGTTATGAACTGGATTGAAAAACAAGATATTGTCTTCGCCAATAAATAAAAAATCAAACAACCAACAATACATCTAGTTGATTGATCAATTTGTGGAAAAAGTAAATGTGAGGTACCTTGAAAAATAGAGTACTTGAATGCCAAGCTTGTGGTAAATATGAATAAAAATAAATTGTTAAATATTTTTACTCTATTTAGACTAAACTACTATTTACAAAAAGACACCACTACTGTCATATTTCATGTATACTCTGCATGACCATACCATATTTAATTTAGAACTTTCAGTGTTTGTTTTGGGGCCATTTGCTTCCTTTCAAATGATTCTGACTTTCCAATCACCCAAGCTTGGGTCATGACCTTCACATGAAGTACACTGCTATATTGCATTACAAATGGATTTCAACTTGATGTCATATCAGATGTCCCATATTTGTTTCAGTTAGTAGTGGCCAGAGGCAGTCCAGCCATCGTTAATACTGTATTCACAATCCATTGATGAGATCATGAAAAACTGTGTGTGTGTTTGTGTGTGTGTGTGTGTGTGTGTGTGTGTGCGCGCGTGCGTGTGTGTGTAAACATGCCAGTAAAACACAGTCTCAGAGGTGTGTAAGACTTGTCCCTGCATGTACTTACACTCGTAAAAATATACACACATGCAGAAAGAGAGACCACTCCCCAAGGCCTGAGTGCTCTCAGTGTTGACCACTGAGGATCTTGGGTCAGATAGAGGGCAAAGGGAGAGTGATGCTCTCAGCAGCCCCCACACAGATGGGCCATAGTTGCACACACACGCACACACACACACACACACACACACACACACACACACACACACACACAAAACATACTGACAAATCAGTCGGAGAAAAATACACTCTAGAAGGTCAGGGTTCACCTGAGAAAGCTCTGACCACCATCCATCCATCAGTTTTATTACAGAGCCATGTCAAAACAGAGAATGGATGTGAGATGAAAGATGGAAATAGAGTGTGCTTATACCTATGGAAATGGTAGTTTATAGAGCAAAGTTCCAGAAAAGTACACATCACCATGCACTTGTGTCAGATATGCCACGTGTGTGTATACAAATGTATCTCTGATTGAGTTTATGCATTATATATACCTGACAGGAAGCTCAGTCTGATGCAACATATGCACTTCAGAATGAGCTTCCTTAGTGCTTGTGTCTCTTTATGTATGTATCCCCACATTGTTTTCTGGTGTTCTCCCACAGTAGAATGGTGGCCATGTTGTCCTGTCAGTCCCCTGTGCTTCTTGTTGTATGTCCAATAATGACAGTTTAATTTGCCAACCAATTACACATGAGCGGTATTTAAATGAGCCAATCAAGACTACTGACAGGATGACTAGTAGCTCCAGTTAGCACTCAGACACAGAGGTCAATTTACTCTGTGAGTCTAGATTCAATGTGTGCATTTGTGGATTGTGCTAAAAACAACAGCTCCACCTTTTTGAGTCTAGGTTTGAAAATGTGCAAGAACGAGAGGCAGTTGTAAAAAGAAAGAACAAAATGATGCAACAATAAAAACAGGATTAGGTGAGGTGAAACGAATAAGACTAAGGGAAAACAGATTGACATGAGTCAACCCTAATCCATTCCTGCCCTGTGTGTAAATAACATCCAGGCATTTTATCCTGCTCATTTACTTAATGGGGGCCTTTACTGAAGCACAGTTTCAGTAAGCTTCTAGGGAGCCCAAGATGAATTTGCGCCAACGCTGTATTTTTATTTATTTATTTTTTTTAAAGGTGCACATATTTGTACAATTTTAGATATCTAAAAGTGTAATTGTGCAAAGTGTTTTCCTGGACAAGGGAGTTTTCAATGTGTTTTCAGTGTGTATGTTAGTGTGTGCGCACACTTCCTTGATTAAAAAGCTCTTTAATCTCAGCTGCCTCCTGCTTTGCCATTGTCCCCTACCATAAGCACAACTACCCCCCAACCCCACAATAACTGTAACTGGGTTTTTTAATTCCAAGTAATAGTAAGTAAAAATAACCTGATCTTCAGATTAAATACAAATCTTACACAGCCCAGCTTCCCCTGTTGTGCTGCTCTAAGCTGATCACACTCACAGTGTATAAACATTATTCATGGATGCACACATCTGTGGACATCATCGTGCATTAAAACGCACTAAACAAAGACACTTATTATCAGTGGAAAACCATGCTTAAAAATATTAAAATCAGAAAGAATGCTTTGCAATTTTCAATTTTGTGTGACTTGACCTGCAAGTCTTTTTGGCACCCTGGAAAAATCACTCTACCTGATGAGTGTTTAAAACCATTGTATTAAGACCTAAATACAGCACACAGGGAAACAGGGTCAGCAGTGTTCTACATGTCACAAACCAACACACCTTAGACAAAACAGAGCATATATGCTCCTTAGCTTAGTTAAAGCACAAGTTTTATATGTATGTAATGTAAATAACAGAGAAATAAGATGAGGACAAGGAATGCTTTTCAGGAATTTGTTCCTCTCAAGAATAAGCAGCTTTCGTCATACTAAAGCAAGTTTTTACTGTATAGTAAACATGTGCACTACCAAGCCTAGCTATATATTAATTCATATGTAAGTTAACATGTGGATGTCTTGGTAAAGATGTGTTGTTGTTTTTTTATTCAAAGTAGGTAGTTATCTTTATGTGATGATTATAATCAGGCTTTAATTTAAAAGTTAGCAATTCATTCAATTTTACCAAGTCTCTCTCTATTGATTGATATACACATTTTTAAAAGGAAGCACAAGGCTCAGGTGAGAGAGTAAAACCAATGTGATCTTACCTGACAGCATAGCCAACAAGTGAATGTCTGTAACCTCTTTGGTTAACACTACAGAGAGGGGGAGTGCAGGATAAAGTGCAAGAGAATGACAGCTTCTATTTCGTCTACAGTGATTGCAGTGACATTCTCACTGTTTTTACATGAGAAAACCACATGTTGATTTGGTGTATCGGATGTGTAATTTAGTTTCTGTGAATGTCAGTGTAAAAAGGAGAGAGGGAGGATTGGAAAGAGAGGACAGAAGGAGAAAAAAGAGAGAGTGCAAAAGAAGCAAGAACTAGGTAATAAAGCTTCTGCGCCTGCCATCAGTGTATGGCTGTGATGGGAATGGATGAAAGTAACATGGAATGCCAAGCCCCTGACATGTGTGTTTTTTTGTTCATCATCCCTTGAGTCATTGTTAACGGGGGTGTAGAGGGGAAGTGATATACAAGATAGACAAATCTATTTGTACAGACAAATAGATTTGACTGTACATTATCTTCATGAATGAGCATGATTTCCTTTCCTTATGTTGAATTTGTATTTCTAATTCATGTTTAGTCTGTAATTATGGGTTTATGCCAAATCTCTGTTATGGCCAGGTTATAAATAAACGTTTATAGTAAAAATAATAAATAAATTAAAGCCGCAAGCGGCGATGAATGGGCCCTCACACACCCGCAGCCGCCGCCTACGCAAGCCACCGCCACATGTAAACCGCCGCCTGATATTTGCAACCACATGATGTGAAAGCAAGATCTGAGAGTATATACTGCCTGTGTCCCTTAGGTGGTGCAAATGTTCCAAGTTTTTGGCAGTTTGCCAAGAAAACCTCAAACTTCAGAGTCTGCCACGCCCACAATTTTTGTCTGAACAGAATTCCTTTAACAATAATTTAATTGTCAATATGTCTGCTATAGAATGTGCCTTGTTTGGACTGAATTGGAGAAAAGCCCTAGGAGGAGCTCTCAAAAGTATGCACCCTTATTTGAGCGTCATTCTTCACATTCAAAGCTGTATGTGCGTTTGATGCCCCGCCTCAACGCATGCCGCGCCCACAATTTTAGTCTGAACAGAATTCATTGAACAGTTTTTAATCGTCAATGTGTCTACTATAGGCTGCCCTTTGTTTGGAATGAATCAGAGAAAAGCCTTCGGAGAAGATAACGAAAGTATGCACCCTTATTTGGACGCCATTTTTGTTCAAAGCTAGGTGGCGCTCTTCCTGTTGAGTTTGGGATATGGGTGCAAGAGGCTTTTTTGTGCATCCTGATGCCATGAATATGTGTATTGATTTTCAAGCATGTAGCTCAAAATGACCTCTATGGGGAGGGGGTTTTGAAAACTGTAGGGGGCACTAGTGAGCACATTTTTTTAACTTTTTTTGCGACACCCATAAAATGTTGCAATTTTCCCCAGGACTGATGAGTGTGTTGGTTGAGGTGAGATAACGTGCATTTTAAAGTCACAAAAATACATTTTCCGAGGTTTTTTTTTTAATGCCCTGCCCCAAAGTCTGACACGCCCACAATTTTCGTCGGAACGGAATGCCTTTACTTTGTATTAATCGTAAATGGGTTTACTATAGAATGTGCCTAGTTTGGACTGAATCTGAGAAAAGCTCTAGGCGAAATTAGCAACAGTATGCACCCTTGCACGGACCCATTTTGGCCCCATTTTTCATGTTAAAAGCTAGGTGGCGCTCTTCCTGTTGAGTTTCAAATATGAGTGCAAGAGGCTTTTTTGTGAGTCCTGATGCCATGAATATGCGTAGTACTTTTCATGCATGCAGCTCAAAAAAACTCTATGCGTAGGGTGTTATTTTTACCTCTAGGGGGCGCTACTGAATTTTTTTTTGCGAGACCAATAATAACATGCAATTTTCACCAGACCCGATGAGCAAAAATATCCGTGCTTTCATTCACGTTCAGGGGTCCAAAAATGCGTTTTAAGTGGCGGAAGAAAGAACAATCCTTAGGGTTACAATAGGGCCTTCGCCACCATCAGTGCTCGGGCCCTTATAAGTCTACAGTCCTGTCTTTAAGGGGAGTGATAAAGTCAAGGGGAACCTTTAGCGAACCTGATCAAGCTGGGAGGAACTGGAACTATTATACAAGCTTTCAGCTAATGTTGGACAAAATACTGAATTCAAAGCAACTGAAATGGCTTCCTTGAACTTAGCTATGGCACTATCAGACAAGTTTCTGGTTGTCACGTTTTTATTACCTGGAGTAGAGTCTGATAGGAAGGGATCGAAAGTTACTAAAAAGTGATCTGATAAAAGATTAAAAAGATAAGTAGGTTTGTTTACACCCTGTGTCAAGCCAACTGAGTACAGCAGGGACATGAATGCAATGTTCAGGCTATCATTATGAACGTCCATATGAATATTAAAGTCACCTACGATGATGATCTTATCTGAACTGAGGACAAAATCAGATATAAACAAAAAATTCAGAGTATGGGCCAAGAGGGCTGTAAACTGTAACAAATGAAGCTTGTCGTACAGTTTTAGATGCTGGATGGGGAAAGCTGAGAACAAGGCTTTCACAAAAGAGCAAAAATTTAGTTTTGGGTCTGGGGTTCATTTGAAAACTAGAATTAAAAATAGCTGCCACTCCACCAACTCGGCCATGTCTCGAGGGATATGAGCATTAAGGTGGCTAGGAGGAGTAGCTTCATTTAATAAAGTATTCATTCTCACACAGCCAGGTTTCAGTCAGCGAGAATAAATCAGTGTGATAATCTGATATTATCTCATTATCAACAGCTTTAGAAGCAAGGGATCTAATATTCAATAAACCACATTTCATTCTAATATTATATTGTTCCGCTGCATTCAAGGTTCTTATTCTAAAGAGATTTCTGTAATTTACTCTTTTCATATTTGAATTGTTTAACATAAAGGTCAGGGGGCAGACAAGGTCTCTATATGATACACTCTGTATTGTCAGTTTTCCAGGCTAATAAAATATGCCAGATTTCTTTCCTTCAGATTCCGTTCTGCAGACACCAACCTGACAGTCAGCGGCTGAATGATGAGGTGTGGCTAAACAACCCATCACCAGCCTGAGTAGGAAGGGGTCGGGGGGCTCAGGAGTCGCCTTGTCCTGGGCACAGGCAATCCTGTCAGCTGGCCTGGATACAGCTACAAACATTGTTCACAGTCAATGGTTTTTGGAAGAGCACATGCAGTGATTTCCACTGTAGAGTTACAGTTGTGCTCATAAGTTTACATACCCTGGCAGAATTTATGGTTTCTTTGATAGTTTCTGTTGTCTTTATGGTATAAAAAGAGTAAACACAGTTGTTTGATAAAAATGTTGCTTCACCCAACCACTAACAAACATTATTTTTTTTTTATCTTTCATTTTCTCTGAAAAATGGCCAAAAAAAATCACAAATTCTGCCAGGGTATGTAAACTTCACAACTGCACAACTGTATATCTGTTTTTAATTCCCAAGGGCCCGGAGGCTTTGTCAACTTTGTCTCTTTTCCACTGGGACTTCTCCAGATTATTTAAATCTTTCAATATTGTGTACTGCAGATAATGAAGTCTCCAAATTCTTGGAAATCTCACAGTGAGGAACATGTATATGAGATTGATTGAAATACTGCAGTCTTAAAGTGGTGAACTTCTTCCCATATTTACTTCTGAGAGACTCAGCCTATTTGGAATGCTCTTTTTAGACCCATCATGTTTCTGACCTGTTGCAAATAAACCTTAGTTAGGAGATGTTCCTTCGGGTTTTTTTGGCGTTATACAATTTTTTTTATGTTTTGTCCCAATTTTGGGTGAAATATAATGCTGACATCAAATTTAAAATTAACATTTTTTTATTCATAAAACAATACATATTTCCCATTTCCAACATGTGATATATTGTGTATACACTATTTTCAATTAAATGTAAATGTTAAATGGTTTTCAAATAATCCAATTCTGTTATCATTAGTAATGATAACAGAATTTGATTGAATGATTTTTTGCCCATAAAAAGTAGTCAGTGTAGCAAAGTTCGAGGAAGCCACACAGATTCAATTTGTCCTATGTATTCCAGATGACTGAACCTCCTCTGGTCCGAACGTCACACCTTACGTCACCAGAGAATCTGCACGCTTTGATATCGCGGTGCGACAGATTCACTGGAATTCAGATTTTTCAACTCTTCCAAATTATTTGCCCATATCATTTGCTTCATTCGCACGAATGAAATCGTATTATCGAGCAAATCACATAGCCCAATTTGCATCATTCGCGACGCCAGACCACTACTACAATTAATTTGCGTGAATGAATTTTTTTGTGTTTGAAGTGAACGCCCCATTAGACTTTGATTTGGGAGGTATCATTTAGCAGGTTGACCTTTTAGCAAGTTTTGATACAGTTTGTTAAAAAAAATGCTGAAGTTTACCTTTGGGAATGTTGTAAATTGAACTGATCAAGTAAAACTCATAACTTTAATGCGTGTTTAAAGAATTGGGATAATCAATCAATCAGTCTTTATTTGTATAGCACCAAATCACAACAAACGTTATCTCAAGACACTTTTACAAACAGAGCAGGTCTAGACCACTCTATGTCAAATTATGAACAGAGACCCAACACCAAGACAGGACAAGACTCAGTCTGACCCCACCTTAATCCATCATGAGCATTGCACATCGCAAAATTTAGCTAGCTCCAGTGGCAAGGAAAAACTTCCTTTAACAGGCAGAAACCTCGAGCAGAACCAGACTTATGATAGACAACCATCATGCCTCGACCGAGTTTGGTCTAATAAGGAGCTAATAAAATGTGATACAACCGGTAGACAGAAAAAAAAGGGCTTATATCATATCTCTTTGTCCATGTCAACGAAAATGCTTTATTGAAGAAATGGATAGAGTAGGAATTAATCAGAAGAAAACCAACAATGACAAGAATGTAAAAGAGAGATTATAATAAGTAAGGGAACATTTTGAGAATGAGAAGGATGGAAATAAAGTGAAATAAAGTATTGTACTCCTCACTGCAACTCAGACCTTTGAGTGCTCAGCCCCTGATTAGTCATGTTAAGGACATATACTTAACACATAATGTTTGATTACACTTCCATGGGTTTCCACAATCTTTGTGGATTCAGCTGCAGTGACTGTGGGTAAAACAGAGGCCGCCTTGGCACTTCTCACCTAATTCTTGCTCTCTTCTCCTCTTTCTCCTTCTCTCTCTCTATTTTGAGTTCCTCCCCTTTGTGCCGTAAACCAAAAAGGAATCATTAATAACCAAACACAGAATTTATAATGTAATAAGTAGAATAGCATGATCAATCAGGCTGTAATTACCCCTGCTTCAATAACTAGCTCCTGCCCCACTGTACCTTTCACCAGCTTGACACGATTCAAGCAAATTTCTTCAGCAGACTTAGTTAATTTATTCTGCCACTTGAGCTCTTCCACCTGTCAATTAGACACAATCCCCACCCGTTTTTTCAAAGAGGTTTTTCATTCTGTTAGACCTCAAATTCTCTCCATCATCAACTGTTCACTGTCTACTGATGTATTCCCATCCAGGTTTAGACTTACCATGGTCTGACCCCTTCTGAATAAGCCTACACTTGACCCCCTGGATTTAAACACCAATTTCCAACTTACCATTTTTACCTAAGGGTCTAGAAAAGTCTGTTGAATCTCATGAGTAACTGTAAGGCCTTTGAACAAGATATCAATCAGGATAGATGAACTGCTGCCAGCTCAATAATTCAAACTCTGAAGTCTTCTTATTTGGCCCCTGCAATCTGACCTCCACCCTGGAAAATAACCTTGGCCAACTGTCCACAAACGTTAAGCACTATGCCCAAAATCTGGGGTATTTTTTGACTGTGCGCTCCAATTTGCCACACATTACCGAGGTCACTCAGTCCAGCTTTCTCCAGATTAGGACTATTACAAAAATCACACACTTCCTCTCTAACCCAGATCTCAAAAAAGTAATTCTTTAATTGCATCACATTTGGACTACTGCATTCCCAGTTTCTGGTCTAAGTCAAGAATCAATATCTCGCCTTCAGCTCATCCAAAACTCAGCAGCCAGACTATTAACAAACACCAAGAGACAAGACTATATTTCTCCCATCCCTTCACTGGCTACAGGATTGATTTTAAACCGTTACTCATCACCTTTACAGCTCTACAATGACTTGATACACGTACATCACAGATTTACTAACACCCTGTGAGCCCTACCGCTGCTTACGTTCCTCAGGTAGATGTCTCTTCTCTTTTCCACCAGACCGCCTTGTCACTAAAGATGACAGGGCGTTTTTTGTTTGGGGCCCTGCAGCTGTGGAACTCCCTACGTGAGGAACTGAGGTCAGCTCAATCAGTACCTTCTTTTAAATCACTCCTTAAAACCTACTTTACAGAAAGGCCCTCTTAAAGTTAATTGATGGCCTGTTTTTAATTTTATTTTAGGTGCGAGGACCTAATTGTATCTGATAGAAAATTATATTAGCTGTTTGATGGACTTTTTGAGGGCCTAAACATGCTCAAAAAGTCCTGGATTTTTTTGGCATGAGTGTCAAGCCTGGTGAAATTTTGATATGTTGTGGATGTCCATTGTAAGCAGGGCAAATTATCAAAGTGGTTCCCCCTGGCATCAGTTAGTTTGTATGCTTTTTAATGTTATCTTAATCTGCCTGTGTGTTGTGAGTTCTATCCTTGTTGTAAATCACTTTGAACTGTGTTTTGAAAGGTGCTATATAAATTATTATGTATAATAATTATTATTTTTCAAAAAATGTTACATTATTATTTATTATTGAATTCCTGTGGTCAGAGCAGTCAGGTCACATAATATTGTCTTTGCTCTCTCACTTGAAACAAATGTGCTCCAAGTATACCATGAAGCTCATTCCTAATAAAATAAAAGCACTTACTACTTCATTTAAAATAACAAATGGTAAATGAACTTGTACTTATATAGAGCTTTTCTAGTCTTTCTGACCACTCAAAGCACTTTTACACTACTCGTCACATTCACCCATCCACACAACATTCACACACTGTTGGCAGAGGCTGCAATAGTAAGGGACCATAGCTATTCTCATTCATACACATTCACACACCGCTGAAAAACAGTGGGAGCAATTTGGGGTTTAGTGTCTTGCCCAGAGACACTTCGTGAGTGACTGAGCTGCCAACCTTCCTATTGAGAGATGACCGACTCTACCCATTGAGCCAAAGCCGCATCAGTTAGTTTGTTAGCAGGGAAGTGTGAAAGGCAGAGAACAGAACTACACCTGTTAATGTTTGCCACCTTCCAAGTCATGATGTAACTACAACCTGACACTTTCCAAGTAAGAGTAATAACGTCTTATCAAAGCTGGACTTCTGTTCCAACATTTTTGCAATGTTAATTGTTCACTTTAACTCTTGAATTTAGTGGTGCTTGTATTCTGCTTCATAGATTCACTGTTTCCTGACTTTTCTCTTCTCCTTGCTGACGTTGTAGAAAATAACTTTAAATAAGCATGTTGTCACTTATTGTTTGTTACGTTGGGTAAATGGTGGAAGGAGGACCCAAGTGCAGATTAAATATGAAGGGGTTTTAATAAAGGAAAGAACAAAGGGTACAAACAAAACTTACTCATAACGACCAAGAACTAAATCCAAAAGAAACACCAGGAAGACAATGGGACCACAGAGAACACAGGAGAGGCACACAATGATCCAACACAGGACAGGGGAAACAGAGAAACTAAATGCACAGAGTAATTAACAAAGGTGTGGAACACAGGACACAGGTGAAACTAGTGAGGGTAATCAAAAAAGGAGGGAAACACACAAGGGCAGGAAGTCAAATTAATTGGAAACACAGGGATTCAGAACTACAAAATTAAACAGGAAACACAAGACAGTACAATGAGAGACATGGATCGCTAAACACACAAGGGAGACTAGGATAACTAATACAAAATAAACATGGGGAGGAGACAAGGCAAGAAACACAAGGAAAAAACTAAACTAAACCTCAACTCATCACACTGTAACTGGTCTGTGTGAAGCTGCTCCCTCATAAATAATATTGTATAACCTTTAAGAATAGTTGTTTGAACCAGAAATAGTTTTTCATCAGTCTCTTATTTTGTGAATCCTAATATCAGGCGACTGAAATGATTTTGGATTATTATTATCATTTTTATTATTATTGTTATTTAGTTCAGGGGGGCTAAGATGACATGTAGCGATGCTCCAGACCCCTGGAAATGGTCTCACAATGCAACCACAACACTTTATTGCATGTCTCCTTCAACTTCCTACTCCCCATGCAATTTCCCTGTCTCTTTTAAGCCGTTCTATCTAATAAAGGCAAAAATGCTCTAAAACATAGCCCAACATGAATCTTCTAGGGATGACAAGTTTGGCAGTGGTCCAGTCATGATATAGAGCAAAGAAAACCAACAAGCTTTACACACAATTAAACATGTTTTTCTTCTTTCATGACAACTGGATGCCTCTGTTTTTGGGGTGGTTGCCCATAAGAACATACAGCCATATTCACTCATGGCTGGAGCAAAGCGTGCTGTACAAAGTGCAAGTTGAATCCTGCTGTGAAACTGTGAGCATCCTCCATTAACTTGATAACACACAAACACCGTACTAAATGTACCTGTCTTTCCCCCCTCCAAGGACAAACAGGAGAGGATGGGGCAGGAGAAAACCACAAAAGTTCAAAGATGGAGGGAAAAGGAGAAAGACAGGTGAAAAGAGAGACACAAAAGGTAGAAAAGAGAATAATAAAAACATGAATTTAAAAGAAGGAGATGAAAGAAAGAAAGAAAGAAAGAAAGAAAGAAAGAAAGAAAGAAAGAAAGAAAGAAAGAAAGAAAGAAAGAAGAAAGGCAGTGGCTGAAGATGAGGGGAAAGAAGGACACGATATATGAGGAAAGGTTAGAAGGGGAGGACTTGAAAGACAATTGAGGAAAGGAACAAAGAGGAGACAATTGGGGAGAAGATGGCTGAGACAGAGGAAGGGTTGAGGGAAAAATATTCAAGCAAAATGAGATATTAAAATAGGAGGAGGTAAAAAAAAAAAGGACAGAGACAAGAAGAAAAAGAAGGTCTGAAGATGACAGGAGAAAAGATTAAATAATCAAAGGAAGTAACAAGAAGTTGAGAGAAGGAATAATCAAAAGAGATAAAATGAGATCAAAGCAAAATAAAGAAATGAGAAAAAGAAAATGAGGCAGTAGAGACATTGGGAAAAAGAAAAGATAATAAAGCATAGCAGCAGTGAAGACTAGAAGGAGTTGGATGAGAGCAAAGGAAAGAAGAAGAAAGATGGGGGAATGGATAATGAGAGGAGAGCAAAAGGCACGAAAAAAGACAGTGAGAGTAAAGGTTGAATGGGAAAAAAACAAAATATTAAAAAATGTATGAAAAAGGTAAGACAATAGGGAAAAGAAGAACATAAACCAAAATGAGAGAGAGCACTGATTGTCTCTTCTTTGTTTGTGCTCCATCCGTGTCGGCATGATTTCAAACAAAATGAGCAACAGCAGCTCAGTTAGTTAGTTAGTTAGCAGGGGAATCAGTGAGTACTTAAGCCCCAATTATCCACTAAATCTGCCTCTCTCTCTAAATGAGATTATTGCAACATACAGAAGCTGTGGCTCCCATTGGGTTCCATTAACTTTGATTACTCCTCATTATTTACTTACAGCTCTGCCATTGTTATTGCTCTCACTCACACAAACACACAAAGAAGGGAGGGCATATAGTCATATTCAAATACGCAGAGGAAGACACACTTCTAAAACCCACAAGTGTAAGTAATAAAGAAGGCTCTGAGAAAGGAGAGGGGGAATATGAATGCAAAATTGATAGGGAAGAAGAGAGAAATGTGAAAAAAGACTTTAAGAAAGGCAAAATTGGAGACATAAAGACTGAAGAACAGAGAAAATGATTTAATAGAGAGACAAAGGGACCGTCAAACACCACCATAAACATTCCATTTCATTGCACACATGCTGGCAATACAGTTTTGGTGGTAATAGCATCAGACAAAGGAAGAGTGAAGGAAAGAAACACAGAAGCATTAATGTTTGTGTTTCTTTCCTTCACTTCATCATGGTGGAGAATATTGAAGAAAAGTGACTTCTTAAAGAAAGAGAGAGAGAATGAAACACATGGACTGAGGGAGAGACATGTAGCACTCATCCCCTCTATCTGTCTTTCCAGACCCAACTCAGTCGAGGCATGATGGCTGTCTAACATGAGTCTGGTTCTGCTCGAGGTTTCTGCCTGTTAAAAGGAAGTTTTTCCTCACCACTGTAACTAGCTAAATACTGCGATGTGCAATGCTCATGATGGATTAAGGTGGGGTCAGACTGAGTCTTACCCTGTCTTGGTGTTGGGTCTCTGTTCATAATTTGACATAGTGTGGTCTAGACCTCCTATGTTTGTAAAAGCGTCTTGAGATAACGTTTGTTGTGATTTGGCGCTATACAAATAAAGATTGATTGATTGATTGATCACCCATGAAGGACATGAAACAAGAAGGATAAAGAAAATGGGGTGTAAAGAAACAAATATTTAAAATGACAACACATGCTCCTTTTTTGAATTACACGTTTAAGTCTTTTTAATTATAACTGATGTTGGAAAAGTTGTGCGCACTGAAAATAACAGCAGCAATTCTCCAAATTTAGCTCCAAAACATCATAAAAACATAGTGTGAATTTTCAAGTCACTTTTTTTGTCACATCCTGAGCAGTATTTGAGATCTTCTTCACATTTCATTTTGTCGTGAAAATATATTTCAGTTACTGTCATTGTTAAATCCAAATGCTAAATATAAATGCTAAATATTAGATATAACAGTAAATGTTGAATCCAAAAGTTAAATGTTGCTCAGCGATCCTAAATATAAATAAAAAAGTAGGTTCAAAAAAAAGAGTTTTAATTTAATAAACTTGTGAAACAAGGCTTTAAATCTAAGGTTAAATCTAAATTTATTTCAAATCCAGCAAAAAAGTAATTTAAAACAAAACAAAGTTCTGAATTAAACTGGAAAGATTCAGAGAGGAGCTCAGTTCACCCCAAAGCTAGCATATCTTTTTTTCTTCTTCAAGTAGGCTCCTCACTTAATAAGAACCCTTCCCCTCAAACCTTCACTAAAGGAAGAACAAGTTTGTTTGGTGACAGAGAGAGCCCTTTATTTGTTGGTTGGGGGGCATTCCTAGCACTGATGGCACACACCACTTAAATGCCACGCTATTTGTGCACTGAGCTGCTGACCAAAAGCCAAATCTCCGGGACACAAGTGGATATTTATTTTGGCATGGTGGAGCAGTGTGTGTGTGTGTGTGTGTGTGTGTGTGTGTGTGTGTGTGTGCGTGTGTGTGTGTGTGAAGAAAAGCATAAGTATCAAGAGATCGCAGCTGTTCCAGTTCCTAACTTTCTGATGGCAAGAAGAGAGAAAGCCACACAGAGCCAAGAGAGGGGTAAAAAAGAAAAAAAAAACAGTTGCGACACAGAGAGAAAAAAAATCAGCTCTAAGGCTTAATTTCAGCAACATTGTCCCTCATCTAATTGCAAAAGTCCCTATGTCTTTCCTTCTCACCCTATCATGCAACTCTGCAGTGCTCCAAGGTAAAAAAAAAAAAAAAGAAGTCCGGTTCTAATTTCATTTTGTTTTTTCTCAGGACAACTCTTAGATGTTAATTCTATCCCAATTTCATGTAATCAGGCAAAAAACTTCCCTAGGCGAAAGGCAATGCAGGCCAGGGCCAGACATGTGCTATTTGCAAATGTAATTGGTCCACCTTTTTTTGGCTCTTGTGTCTTTTCTCACGTTTCCTTTTTAATCCATTATATCTTCACATCTTCCTGTTATTTCCTCCTTTCCAGTAGCCTGGCATCACCCTTTTTCTTCCCATCTCCTTCCTTTTCTCCGCCTCTGTCCCTTCCCTCCCCTGTAGGCAAAGCACACGCAGTTGTTATTGTGATTTCATATTTCAGTCTCATCCCTGCCTCTGCAGCCTCTGGACATTGACTACAAAATCCATTATCATTTGTATATTTTAATTATGCAAATGAGGATAGCTCAGCTGGCCTGTTGGAGGCTGCAGGGAGAAAGCAGGAACTCCATTGCGGGTGATTACAATTCATCCGCTCGTCTCGCTTTAATTGTAACAAGCTAATTACCTTGTTTCCATTTAGTTTGAACAATGCCAAATAGAAAAGGAAACATTGATAGCTTTGGCTAACTCACATGGCAAAGCAAGCTGACAGGCATGAGAAGGAGAGGGAGGGTGGATGGCTAGAATTGATATAGAAAAACAGGAAAGAAGGGAGGAAGACTAAAGACTTTGGTAGTACCAATATGCATTAGCACATATGCGTGTGTGATTACCAGGGTAGTGCATCCCACTGCAAGATAATATTGCATTGTGTTGCAACAAACATTTAGTGTGCGAACACTTTGATTTGCTTGTAAAACTGTGTTTTCTTGGTCCTCTGTCTCACCATCCTTGTTTACCAAAATCAATTGTTTCATTGAAATAGCTGATGGGGTGTGTTTACAAAACCAAGAGTGACATAGCTAGTGATCCTTGGCAAGACAGAATAATTGTAAATTTGACACTAATTTAACAGGACCTAAAGCTTGAAAATGGAGCTCTGTTTTTTAATTAATATGAAGATAAATCAATGTAACTAAATATTTGATATTTGATTTTTAAGTCTATACAGTCTTTTAGACTGTCATCTATAAAACCATGCAATTTATATATATATATATGCTACTTTTTTTCTCTAGGCTGCATAAACATTACACAGAAGTGACAGCGTGGACAAAGGAGACACCAGACAGTGTGATGAAGCAGCAGAGGAACTTAAAGCGAGTTGAAAACATGGGAATATGTTGCTACCATTTCCCTATAATACATGCAATGAAAGTATCTAAACCTGTTACCTGTTTACTGAGATACACTGACTGAAAGAAGAGTATATGAAAGATATGATTACTGTGGAGCTGTGGGAGGAGGTTACACTACCGTAGTCTAAAACTGCAGCAAATCACACCAACGCTGAAAGAACAGGTTGTGAAACTCTGGCGCCAATATGTGGAACAAGATACTGAACGTTAACAGCAAACCTAACCGGATTTAAAGGCATCTTGGGTCGTGGTGCAAATCAATAGTAAAGAGGCACACAGCTTGTGGATTTAAGGTGGCTCCAGCTGAAACCCTTAACAGAGAGAGGGGGGGGGGGGAGTACATCAAATAATATGAGCACCTTTATTCCCTGGCTTTCTTACTGATCATATGGTTGTGTAAGTTTGATTGAAGATTGATTGGTCAAAATCCCTTGGCACCCCTTTGACTAAGGTGTTTAACTTTGTCTACCATTAGCAGAGGCAAACTGATCACATATCATGTAATGCGAGTTTGGGCTATTTTGCTTCTCCTTAATGACACCTTAGACTGTGAGGTGAGGTAAAATTATTAGTTTTTGTTTGCATCAAAACCATGTGGCTAAAACGCTAGTTTCGGTTAGTATGCTAAATCAGCAGGCTACCGACATTTTCAAATTAGATCCTGTCTGGAAATATTAGTAACAGCAACAGAGCTGGTGAACGCAACTTTAAGTTGCCGTTCGCTACAAAGAAACTAAAACCATGAGTGGTGGTGGCGATAGTAGCAGTTAGTGTTGTGCATGAACAAGCACAAATGAACGTGCTCATATTTTAGTGAACGGTGAACTGAACTGCTCAGTATACAGCTCATGAATGGAACATGAGCATTGTACATTCTGGAGGCAGAGAACGACTGCTATCATCCTTGGAGGATCCGAGAGGCATCAAGAGTTACTGACAGTTGCCGAGTGCTGCGTTTCATGTAGCCGAAGTCAGGTTTACGGCATCCAACAGGCATTCCGCATGGCTTATGCGTCTAGTAATCCAGAGGTAGTGAGCGGTACTTGTGAACCAGCTGTTGTGAACATTTGAAGGAGTATTATGAAGAAATCAGGACAGATCCAAACGGGCTGCCATGGTTTTAGAGAGGTGTTGTTTTTTGAGAATGAGGAATAGTTCACTTTTAGTTTTCGTTCAGTGTTTATATACCAGTCCCTCCAGGATTTCGCGGGATTTTTTTGTGATTGTTGCGTCCCAAAAAGCCTGAATTTGCGACAGCTTTTTGAAAAAATTGCGGTGAAAGTTGCGTTTTTTTTTTTTTTTTGCTTTTTTCCCCCAATAACATCTCAGGGGCAAGTAAATACGCTAAATTACAGATGTTTTTAGAAAACATTCTTGATGTGGCCACTGTGACTGTGTTTTGATTCTCTTGATTCACAGAAAAATGCCATGAAAGGGCTGTATTGCACATTTACGACGGTCCCTGAATGCACCTCGCAGTGACAGAGGCACTTGACAGTTCAGTTCACGCACTCTGAAATGAATCTGCATCTTTGTTGACCAGGAGTTGATCAAAACTTACTGAATGTGTCTGATGTTTCACCAAACTGGATTAAATCAAGCTGTAGACGCGGAGCTTTTTACAGTAACCACGGCAACAACGTCAAACATCAAATATTAAACAGACGTCCCCCGGTTGTGTCTTTGTCACTAACGCACACCGGAGGTAAAAATCATCAATGAAGATGAGACAGATGCATGGAGGTGAGGAGAGCTGGTTCATAAAGCACACCTGCTGCAGGTAGAGACCAAGCGAACACTGAGCCCCTCAATCTATAAATAACAACGTTGTCATGGTCACTTGTCCTGCCTGCTGTCCCCTCTTTTCACCCGTTCTCTGTGCATGTTTTGTTGTTGAAAAGTGCCGATCAAGTGAGGACTTACATTTATGTTCCTAGGAAGTCAAATTGATGACAAAACCGATGACGTACAGGGGCTGAGGTTAAGGTAATTGGTCAAAGTTGCGGTGATTGTATAAAATTGCAAGGCCGCGAAAAAATCGCGCTGATTGGTTGAATTTGCGTTGGTAGTTGCGATCGTGAAATCGCAACTTTCTGGAGGGACTGATATACCCTTAGTCATTTTATTCCAGGGGCTTGTCCCTGTGTATTGGGGCGTTAAAGTCAGATCATTTCGCCAAATATTCAGCTGACAGGTTGGAGAGTTAGATGTGTGATCTAAGTTTTCATATCTGAAGATTTTCTTGGCCTTTACACTTAATACCTGTCTATAATTATATAGTAGAATACAGTAATTCGTGTAGTTTAATACATTTCAATGATAAAGGGCTGGAGACTGAAGTATAGGAGGACCATGAATTTAGTTCAAAATGTAAAATAAGAAAATAACTTTAAACGTGAACTTGTTCATTTTAGACTGTATGAACTGAACTTTAAACTAGTTCATCTTCTTTGTGAACTTGTACAACACTGGTAGCAGTGTTAAAAGATGTGACATTTGCTTCTTGTAGTTTGAAAGGTGTGTTAACCGCAGAACAGAGAGAAGAAGGAGAGCTGAGTGAGGACAGCTTGATGTTAAATTGACCGCAACAGGCAGATAAGAATTCATCGCCATGGAACATTAATTGCTGTGGAGTCACTGGGACATTTTTTCTAAAAGCTGTATACATATATCATTTGAAATCAATAAAATTATCTTTTGACCATGCTCTCCATTATCATGCCAAAATAAAACAATATCCTGATTTTAGGTGATTTTACTATTCATGTATGTTGTCCTGTCACAGTCTAGCCACAGACTTTTTAAAACCTTTCTCAATCTAAAACAGGACCAAGAAACTTGTTTGTCAAGAAACTGTTGTATCTGACCATTTGTGTCTTCTTTTTAATACCCGCATCATTAATGCAGATAGTAATAGAATAGATCGGTCCTTTTCCCGTATTTTTAACTCTGCTTCAGCTGCTAGTTTCTGTGACTTATTCACCTCAACTGACATAGGCCTGAACTGTGCATTAGACATTAATAATGTCATCAACATTTTCAATTTGACTTGTACAAATATTCTTGATATTGTAGCTCCCAAAAAAGCTAAAAAAAAATTAAAACCACTTTGCGGTGTGTCAGTGTGCCAGTTCCCCCGGCAGTCGGACCCTGACTGGTAGGTGATTCCAAAGGAGAGGGGCCTGATAACTGAAGGTTCTACCTCCCATACTACTTTTAGAGATTTTAGGTACAACTAGCAAGCCTGCATGTTGGGAACGTAGAGTTCTAGAGGGGTAATCGGGCACTATGAGCTCTTTATGTGGTAAGTCGCACTACAAGTCCACCAACTGTTCCCATTGAACCATCAGCTGAAACATTTGAGCATTTTTGGTCATTTTTGTGCTACAAAATACAAATTATTAGAAATAATATCTCACTTAACACCTATACTGTCACAGAACTATCTCCCCCTACTATTGACAAAAACGTAAACATTTTTGATAACTTAACAATTATCACTGTAACCAAGACCATCATCAAAATTAAAAATACCACACGCTCTCTTGATACTATTCCTACCCATTTTCTAAAAGAAACTCTTGCAACAACTGGTCCATTTCTTGCAAATTTATTCAACTCCTCCCTCTCATCTGATCTTGTTCCTACATATTTCAAAACCGCCGTAGTTCAATCTCTTTTGAAAAAAACGTCTCTCGACCCAGATGTTCTTGACAATTTCCGCCCAATCTCAAAACTGCCATTTGTTGTGAAGTTTTAGAAAAATGTGTAGCTGAGCAGATCATTTCTTTTATGAACGAAAACAGTCTTTTAAACAGGTTTTAAACAATCTTCTTTTAGCTGCTGACTCTGGTCAACACACTGTTTTACTCCTGCTGGACCTGTCGGCGGCCATTGACACAGTTGATCAGGATTTTAATTGAAAGGCTTAAAAATTGGGTGGGCGTCTCAGGTTTGGTTTTAGACTGGTTTTATTCTTACCTCTCAGAGAGGTCATTTTGTGTAGAGATTGGTGATCACAAATCCTCCTCAGTATTTCTCACACATGGAGTTCCACAGGGTTCTGTTCTTGGGCCCCTGCTGTTTTCAATTTACATGCTACCACTTGGTCATATGATCAAAAAACAATATTAATTACCATTTCTATGCTGACAACACGCAGTTGTATTTCTCATTTGACAGTAAAGATACAATTCAATTAAGCAACCTTCACACGTGCATTGCATTGATAATTGGATGGCAACCATTTTTTTTTTACAATTAAACTCAGAAAAATCTGAGATAATTATTATAGGTCCAAACTTACACCAACATAACATTTCAGGCCAATCTTGGTCCACTTCCATTTAGTATTACTGACTCCTGTAGAAACCTTGGTATCATCTTTGACTCTCACCTTAGTTTTGATAAACACATAAATTCTGTTGTCCAATCATCCTTTTTTTAATTGAGAAAACTGTCCAAAATCATTTTTATCAACCAAAAACCTAGAAAAAGTAATTCATGCTTTTATTTCATCCAGGTTAGATTTCTGCACTTTACTTTACTCCTGTCTCTCATGAAATAACCTCAATAAACATCAACTGATCCAGAATGCCGCAGCAGGAGAGAACACATCACACCCATTTTAAAGTCACTTCACTGGCTCCCAGTCCATTTTAGAATTGATTTTAAAATGATGGTGTTGACTTTAAATGCTCGTAGGGGGTCAGCTCCAGACTACATTGCTGATTTCTTGACTCCCTATGAGCCATCATGTAACCTCAGATCCTCCGGTAGGTCATTACTAACTATTCCACACTCAAACAGAAAAACAAAAGGTGGTCAAGCATTTTCTGTTCGGGCCCCTAAGCTGTGGAATGACCTGCTGGGGGATACCAGGGAAGCTAACACACTGTCGTCTTTTAAGTCGCTTTTAAAAACTCACTATTTTAGACTTTTTATTGATTTTATGGTTTATTGCTTTGATCCATGTTTTATTACTACTGCTGGATTATGGTATGTTCTTAATTACTGCCTACTACTTTTTAAAATTGTTTGTAAAGTGCTTTGTACATTTTTTTTGAGAAGCGCTATATAAATAAAGTTAATGTTATTATTATCATCATATTTGATAAAACACCCAGCCTTCGCCCAGCCAGTTGAATCTCGGAAAGAAAGAAAAAAAAACAGATTTTTTTATTTTCACAAAATAATGTTTTTTGAGTACACATGATTTTATCAAGCAGATTCTAGGTTATTGTCTTATATGGAGAAACAGACACACCTCTCAACAATTGGACGGTACGGTTGCAGGGCAGCTGGACCAATGAGTGTGGTCTTAAAAAAGGCAATTTCTCTGTGTTCAAAGAAGAAAATTGGACACCCAAGAAAATTGCTGAACAGGCTACAACAAGGTAAAATTAAAGGTTAAAAGCAATCAATTGTATTTGGTCAAAAAATAAGTGTAGATTAATCCTCTTCAGGATATTAGAGTCTAATATCCTTGACTTAAAGGTCTCATTATAGACGTTAACAAGCTTACAGTCCACCTAAATCCCTACATGACACCAGCTTGGTGTTTTTGCCAGAGGTGTTAAGTTCCATATTCACCCCGTTCAGAAGAGATTTTCACTGAAATGAGTCCAGGGCTTTTGGGGATCAAGACAGGGACTCAGTTAGACAAGATCTCATTATCTCTCCCTCATATGGACCCATGTGCACACATACATTTGTGCAGCAAAGGGTTGCTGTGGCTCAGGGGTAGTGGTCGCCTCTCTATTGGAAGGTTGGAGATTTGATCCTATGTCCTGCTGTCCACATGTCGAAGTGTAACCCAAAACTGCCAATAGTGGCTGTGCCAGCAGTGTGTGAATGGGATTATTTAACACTGATGGGCACTTTGCATAGCAGCCTCTGTATGAATATGAAGTGAATGGGTGAATGTGGCATGTAGTGTACAAGCGCATTTGGTGGCCAGAAGACTAGAGGACGTGCTATATAAATATGATCCATTTGCCATTACCATGTAGGCAAGGCAAGTTTATTTAGGAAGCACCATTCATACAAGCAATTCAGGGGTTAGTCGTAGTCTCAAGTTAGTCTTGCTCTTTCAATATACAAGTAAAAAAGCAGAATGATGCTAGCAGTCATTCCCCCAACCTATACATGCACACATGGGCACTTGACACACAATTGCATGTTTGCATAATTAACTAGGTAACACCTTCTACTGTATGCAAATATAGGTCTTCACACAAAACAAATTGAATTTATACAAACCATATCTACAGACACTACCAGGCATACAGTATATCAAGCTCCTCTTTGAAACTCCCACCTTCTCAATGCCCACCTAATTTGCAGTGCCATCAGGGAGAGACTTGAAAGGTATTTGAAACTGTCTTCCTTAATCATTTCCCTGATCCCGCAGGACACATTATGTTATGTGACGAAGGGAGAACTGGGGAGGGGGTGGAGGGGGATAGAGAGAGAGAGAGAGAGAGAGAGAGGAGGAGGAGGAGGAGGGCGTTGCTATGTCATATGTCAGTCATGTCCTCTTCAATGGTTCAGAAGGAACACCCAGTTACACAGTTGGAAGAATTGAAACACCAAAAAGTTTGAGCCAACAAGTGTACTACTTGCATCTTTTAGCCAAAACCTCACAGTGAACATAGAATTTGCTTATCCTCCGAGTCAGTGACTCGCTCAATATATTTAGTTTTTAAAATAATCTGGACATTAGGCACTTTTCTGAATTACTCTCTTTGCTGTGCTTTAATGTGGTGAAGAAGTTTGTATGGGTTCCAAGTCTAACCCAGGAGGCAAGGCTAAGTGATTCACTTTTAAGGCAGACACTTAATACAGATATTTTAAGAGTGACCAATCCTGACCCAGGATATCCAGTCTAAGAGTCTGGCACAATGCCAGACAAATAGCAGGGGCCCTGAAATGCAGAAAATTGCTTTTAAAATGTGTCTCCTTAGGAATGAGAAATCCACATTTACTTTTGTGGTGTACACTTCCCCTGGAACCAAATTCCTAAAAAGGAACTGAGCTTTGGAAATATCAGAGTTGCTATCCAGTGCTATATAAAGACTGATTAGTTAATCAAATCACTCTTGTTTCATCTTTGAACACAAACACCTTTTTGGTATTTACAGCAGTTTGAACGCAGTGCGATCTGTATACTAAGTGTTTTAAAGTTACATGGACAGTGAGCCAAAGAGGCAGACGATATCCCAACAAAACTTTTTTTTGTTTTTTTTTTGTTTTCTTGTTTGGGAGTATTGGGCCTTGTAAAGGTTGTTGCTTGTCATTTGATTCTGATATTTTTTAAGCCAAACATTCCTTCTCACCACTATGTTTGAATGAATGATTTATTATTGACTTCATTCAGAGGCCACTGAAATTTACAAACAAATTATCTTGGGAAGACTAGTGTCTGTAGTAGTTCTAGTGTCTGTTGTGATGCTGAGCTATCTAACAACTAGCAGACATTGTTTTTGAATAATTCAATTTCTAAGAATCCTTTCCTTTCAAACAGATTCCTTTCAGCCTTGAAGACAAAGTTTAGAGCCAAAGATATTCACAATTAGCTGTAAGAATTACTGCTGCTTCTTCACCTTGAGAGTGTAGGTGGTTTGAGGAGGATTACAAACCAATTACAACCTGACCTGGAATGGCAGAACTGGAAGAAAAAAAAGCTGTGCTGCCATACTCCCTCTTGCTTTCCCTCTGTCCTCTTTATGTGCTCATGGTGTTAAAATACAGAATGTAAAGTCTTGGAAAATCAAAGTTTGCACATTTTGAATTATTTATTCTTTGTGACTATGCATTACATGAATGGAAATTTGCAGTTACAAGACTTCAGCACATGAGTTGCATTAGTTTTTTAATCCCCTAGCATAGGATTAAATGGAATAATATAATGCCAATGAATAAAAGAGATAATCTCATACAAACAGCTAGATTTTGGAAGGTCAAGACATACCAAAAAGGTGTTAGTGTTCAAAGATGAAACAAGAGTGATTTGATAAATCAATCAGTCTTTATATAGCGCCAAATCACAACAAATGTTATCTCAAGGAACTTTAAAAAAATACTCTATATTATTAAAGCCAGGGTTGGTAGTCACGGAAAACCAGCAGGAATTTGAATGTAGCACCTCCATGGGGGAATTTTACAAGTTACAGTGGTGAGGATAAACTTCCTTTTAACAGACAGATACCTTGAGCAGGACCAGACTCATGTTGTAGAGTCATCTGCCTTGACCATGTTGGAATCTGAAAGGGAATAGAGTGAGATGCAGATAATAATGGTAAAAGTATTTGTACTTTTTACAGGAACAGCAAATGAATGCTAATAGACTGGTCTTAATTATGCCAACTAAATCAACTTGTCTATTACTAGCATTTACAAAATTACGTTGATGATAGGGGTAGGAATGAAAGTGTATACTATAACAATTAGAGTGGAAATGTCCTAAAATTAATTTTACCATTGTAACAGTAATGGTAATTGTGAGATTTGTATTGATAGCTGTAGTGACTGGAGGCTGGCAGGTCCACAGCAGCAGGCACTCTACAGCAAAGATCCACAGAAACCTACAAGACAAGGGAGCTCAAGGGACTCCCAGAAAGATCTATGGTAAGTAACTTTAATGGGACATGAAAATTTAAAGCAAGTGACAGGCAGACAGAGAAGAGAGAGGGAAAGACAGGAGCTCAGTGTGTCAGGTCCTGCAGCAGTCTAAGCCTAAAGCAATATAACTAATAGCTGGTCTGAGCCTGAGCCAGCTCTAACTATACAAAATGTATCAAAAAGTTTAAGCTTTATGCTGTAATATACTCTTGAAAGTAGAGAGGGTGTCTGCCTCCAACACCCTGTCTGGTTGGATGATTCCACAGGAGAAGGGCCTTAAAACTGAAGGCTCTACCTCTCATACTACTTTTGGAGACTTTAGGTACGACTAGCAGGCCTGCATGCTTTGTTTTCTAGAGTGGCAATAGATCGCTGTGAGCTCTTATATAATGAGGCCTGACCATTTAGGCTTTTGTAGGATTTTAAATTCTATTCTAGATTTTACGGTGAGCTAGAGCTAATATGAGAGAAATGTGCTCTCTCCTTTTAGTTCAAGTCATTAATCAAGCTGCAGCATTTTGGACGGGCTGAAGAGTTTTAGAGACTTATTAGGGCAGCCTAAAATCAGAATCAGAATCAGAATCAGCTTTATTGGCCAGGTATGCTTGAACACACAAGGAATTTGACTCAGGTAAACTGTGCTCTCTTTGTACAAGGCATAAGAATAAGACCTACAAATAAAAATAAAATACAAATAATAACAATAACAATAACATCAGCTATAAATACAAAAGAACAACAAATAGGCATGACTTATATGTACAGGCTAAAATAACATGATAAAGTGCAGTGGTGAGTTGCAGAGGTAGTTTTTACATTAAAAAAAACTAATAGTTAAGTGATACAAAAAATAGAAATATGGAATTCTGCTTGGATAATTGTTGCATTGTATATTTACATGTATATTTACAGAGAGTATTTATCTCTGTAAATTTGTGTCCAGGGTGTGAGGGGTCAGCGGTGATGCCCGTTTCCTGGCCCGGGACCGGTACAAGTCCTGGATGGGGGGCAGGTTGACACCGATGATTTTCTCTGCAGTCCTTATAGTCCGTTGCAGTCTGTGTTTGTCTAGTTTGGTTGCAGATCCAAACCAGACAGTGATGGAGGTGCACAGAACAGACTGGATGATGGAGGTGTAGAACATGATCAGCAGCTCCTGGGGCAGGTTGAACTTCCTGAGCTGACGCAGGAAGTACATCCTCTGCTGGGCCTTTTTTCTGATTGTGTCTATGTGGGAGGTCCACCTCAGGTCCCAGGAGATGGTGGATCCCAGGAACCTGAAACAGTCCACAGTAGACACAGTGCTGTTCAGGATGGTGAGGGGGGGGCTTCTCCTGAAGTCCACTGTCATTTCTACCATCTTGAACGGGTTCAGCTCCAGATGGTTCTGACTACACCAGAGAGCCAGCTGTTCCACCTCCTGTCTGTAAGCAGACTCGTCTCCGTCCTGGATGAGACCGATGACGGTGGTGTCGTCTGCGAACTTCAGGAGTTTCACCAAGGGGTCCCCTGAGGTGCAGTCATTGGTGTAGAGGGAGAAGAGCAGTGGGGAGAGAACACATCCCTGTGGGGCGCCAGTGCTGATGGTCCGGGTGCTGGATTTGGTGCTCCCCATCCTCACCTGCTGTCTCCTGTCTGTCAGGAAGTTGGTGATCCACTGACAGATGCAAGCCGGCACTGTGAGCTGGGTGAGTTTCTGGTGCAGGATGTCTGGGATGATGGTGTTGAACGCTGAGCTGAAGTCGACAAACAGGATGTAGTTCAGACCCATGTTGACTGCATCCTCCACCGACCTGTTAGCCCAGTAGGCAAACTGCAGGGGGTCCAGCAGGGGGCCTGTGATGTCCTTCAGGTGGCTCAACACCAGTCTCTCGAAGGACTTCATGACCACAGACTCCACACACAGACACAGATCCAGCGATGTGTTGAAGATCTTTGTGAAGATGGGGGCCAGCTGCTCAGCACAGACTCGCAGGCAGGAGGGGGACACGCCGTCTGGTCCTGGAGCCTTCTTGGTCTTTTGTCTCTGGAAGAGCTGGATTACCTCATCTTCACAGATCATCAGCGCAGGTGGGGGGTCAGAGGGGGATGGGGAGGGGGTTGTGGGGGGGCCAGGTAAATCAAAGTGTTCGGGTTTGGGGTGTGAAAAAAAGGGAATAACAATAATCCAACCTAGGGGTAACAAATGAATGGACCAGTTTTTCTGTATCGCTTTGAGAATTTGGCGATATTGTATAGGTGATAATCCTGATCAAACAGCACTCCCAGATTCCTAACACTGGTGCTTATTGCCAGACTGATACCATATAAGGCAGTTATACAATTAGAAAATGTATCTCTAAGGTGTTTGGGGCCAAAAAGAATAACTTCAGTTTTATCTGAGTTGAGCAGCAAAAATGTCCTGGTCATCCAGGTCTTTATGCTTCTACTTGGCACGCTTCTAGTTTAGTCAGCTGATTGGTTTCATGTGGCTTCACTGTTAAGTATAACTGAGTGTCATCTGCATAACAGTGAGATTATATGGAGTTTTTCCTCATGATGCTACCTGGAGGAAGTATATTGTCATGAGTTGATCTTGTTTGGGTATGGATTTTCCTTGTGTTTTATTCGTGTTTCTTTCCTGTTTCATTTTGTAGATTCCCTTGTTTCATGCCCTGGTTCCTCCACGTGTTTATTCTGTGTTATAAGTTATCCTATGTCTTCCTTGTGTTTAGTGATCCATGTCTTGTGTTGTATTCTTGTGTATTTTCTAGTGTTTCCTGTTTTATTTTGTAGTTCTTTATCCCAGTGTTTCTAAGTTAGTTTTACTTCCTGCCCTTGCTGTTTCCCTCCTTTTTTGATTGTGCTCATTAGTTTCACTTGTGTCCTGTGAGAGCTGCATTATCAGGGGTAGCTCTCACTCCAGACCCTGTTTCCTCTTCTCCCCTCTGGAAGGTGCTAAAGGACTCTTCGCTCCAGGACAGGCAGATTGAGGAACAGCCTTTTCTCTTCAAGTGTCACCTTGTCACACTCTCTACCATAATAAGTGATCTTTTTTTCTGAACATAATCACTAGACAATGGGGCAAAGAAGGATATTAAAAATCCAATTTATCAATCCCCTACATTAATCAAACAGCTAAGGCCAGTAGACAGCACATTCACATGTGTACTTTTTGCCTCTGGGTTTCAAATACAACTCAGAGTTTTACTCGCAGTGCAGGATCAGAGAGAGTTAAGCAAAAAGGAAAAGGGGGGATTTGAACATTAATGTTCATTTGGAGATTAGACACTCAGAGGATCATCTTAAAACTGTCTGAAAAACAACCATTTTAAATCTGCTAAAAATTCTTTGACGCATATGACCTAATATTTCTGTCCTGTATGCAGGCTTTAGTGTTTGGTGTGCAGAAAGCATGTGAAGTAAGCACATAGCATATACTCTATAAAAGAACACCCAAACACTACACCAGTATGTTTGGTTTGATAGTTGGAAACATCATTCAAAAACCATGGAGCTTCTACAAGCTCCTTCCTCCTTGTTGGGAGCCTTTTCACCAAATTTGTTGCTTAGTTAAAGAGATTTTTCCCCTTTTCCAGCCTCAAAGGTATTAACAACATCAGATTTGTCAGTTGTAGATAAAAGCAGAGGTGGGGGGTTGTCATCAGTAGTACAAGCAATGAAGTGATGCAATGATAAGGTTAGGGAAAATTACAATATATTAAAGGATTCAATAAAACATTTACATGTCAAATTAAGACACTGTGGACCAGAGTTTGGAAGGGTCCCTTGAATCAACAAGCCCTCAACATGTTGGTTAGGAGTCAGGGCTGGTCTATACATTTCTTTAGAGGTGATATGATTTCTATTTGTCAACCAATCAGCCTCATCACCATATCAAAATAAGAGTAGTTTTAGGACACACGTCTTGTCAATACTCTGCAATATTTCTATGGAATGTTTTTTTTCTTTAAAGTTTGTGTTTGCATATGTCACCTCCCAGATCAAAGAGGCGGCTGTGGCTCAGTGGGTAGAATTGGTCGTCTATCAATGGGAAGGTTGGCAGTTCAATCCGAGCTCCTACAGTCACATGCCATAGTGTCCTTGGGCAAGATATTGATCCCTCAATTGTTCCTGCTGTTGTTAAGTGGTGTGTGAATGTGTATGAATGAGATTAGTTAATACTGATGGTGCCTTACCATATAGCAGCCTCTACCATCAGTGTATGAATGGGTGAATGTGACGGGTCATGTAAAAGCACTTTGAGTGGTCAGAAAGACTAGAAAAGCGCTGTATAAGTACAAGTCCATTTACCAATAAGCATTTACAGAGCTCATGCATTGTTTCTAATACTCTGCATTAATGTTCCCATGATTAAACTTCGGAGCCAATCGGAATAGCTAAAGGCCTGGGATTATCACCACAACATCTGTTGACTGTGCTAATGGAACACATATGTTTTTGGTTTATTGATTAAGAGGTCAACATGATGTTTTAATTTTATCTCAGAGAGAGATTGTGGGAGGCTGGCCAAAGGGATGATTGGTAAAATGGACTGTGTTTATACAGCGCTTTCTTCTTTTTACACTACATGTCACATTCATACACTGATGGCAGAGGCTGCTATGTTATAGCCCATACGTATTAACAAATCCCATTCACATACCAATAGCACAGCCATGGGAGGTAGTTTGGGGTTAAGGGTCTTGCCCAAGGACACTTTGGCATGGGGACAGCAGGACTGGGGATCACACCCCAAACTTCCAATTGGGAGACAACCGTCTCTACCACTGAGCCACAGCCACCCCACGATGGGGTTCTCTTAGATGTACTAATTTAAAACTGATGATAAAAGACAAATCATAAAATAAAATGAGAAAGAAAACCCCAACATCCACATCCGTCAATTTTACACTGTGATCCTTACTTAGCACACAGAGCCCCTGTAAGTGTAATATGCTGTAGGGATTTGTTAAACCAAATACATAGCCAAAGTCACAAATATATTTATGCTCTTAGCTAGGATTTTTAATCCACATTTCACCATAAGCTGTTAAAGGAGAAGTATTTTAATAGTGAAATGCAGGTCAGCAAGGCCAGTTCAGGACAAGCCAAGCAAAGAACTAACATTTTACAGTATTCTATTGCATTTTGTGTTGGACAGAAACATCAAGATATTCCAAACAATGAGCCCAGGTAAGATTACGAGGTATTTATCCTGTGGGGTATATAGTTTGAAAATCCCAAATGCTGCTTGCTCTAATTTCTCCAAATTAGAGTACAATTTCACTTCAAAAGATGAGGATAACATAAAGTTGATTCCAGCAGTGAATAGATCTCTCCTAATTCATAATTTACATTTCAATCTAACTGTGATTTAACATGAAAAATAAAACATTCAGACATTTTTAAAAACAATTTGACCTCTGTTTCAGCAAATACAATTTACAGAGTGTCAAATTTCACTAAAATCATGACATCTCTTAAAATTCTATTGTGGGAGATAAGACCAATTGCAGGCCAATCACGGGATTTCAACTGAATACTTACACAGCATGTTGATTTACTTACAGCGATGGTGCTTGTGCTGGTACTGAAGAGATATTTACTAGGTTAATCTGTATAGTCTATTAGTATTCAAGTACCTTTGGTGCTTCAGGTAAAGTTGAAGCATGACAAACATCTGACAGTTATATTGTAACCGTGGTTCTCTTAGTGAAGAGACTATCTCCTCAATAAATATGCAATGCATATGTTCCCGCAACCTAAAACTTTTAAGGCCCTGAAAAAAAGAGCAATGTTGCTTCAGGGGTGAAAGGGCCGCTCATGTAAGTCTACCAGGTACAAAGATAACTAACTGCATATTGTATTCTCGATTGGGAGACGAAAGGATAAAGCGCAATTTTCTGATTCAGATGCGAGTGTATCAGGTTCACCGACTCAGAGATTCAAAGGGGGCATGCTGCAAAGCATCAAGGACCAACTACAGGTTCCCAAGGTAGATCTGTAGGGGAGCCATGAGCCTACAAAAAATATGCATTGAGAACACAGCAATGCCACATACATCTACTCTCAGTTAGAGCTGAAGATATTTGTCCGAACCCGAACGGTCTAATTGCTATCATTTTACACGGGCTTGTGTGTTAAATGAGTGGTCAGGTGAATCTGGACTCCCCTCAGAGGCAGGCGTGCATCAACGGCACATGCACTGGCTCGCGCGTAAAGGGATAATACAGGACCTCTATGAGATCGCATCATTCCTCACCTCTGGCCAAAATTTAACCAGCTGAGAATGTTGTCACACTCAGACAGGGAGGCCGTACATGCTCATGCCCGCTCTCTTCTGCAAGCTATGCACGGTGCTGCAGGTGCACGACGAGATGTGGAGACTTGAGACCCAGAGCTCTCCAGAGACGAGCACACTCATCCTCCGGCAAAAAGAGCGAGTTTTGAGGAGTGGGAAAATGTACAGCGAGCTGACTGGGAAGACGACGAGGTATCTCGCTACATTAAAACGACTGTCATGGAAGATGAAACTGATGTTTTTGGCTGGTGGAAGATCAACAGACCTACCCAAAACTAAAATTAGCCAGATCAGTAATGAAAAATGTCGGGGCAGTCGGGCTGTAAACGGGTTCGGGCTTTAAAAAAATGTAGGTCGGATGGGTTCGGGCAGAATTCTGTCGGGCTCGGGTCGGGTCGGGTCTAACTTTTAAGGCCCGACTACAGCTCTACTCTCAATACCTTTGACAGTAGGTGCTATCAAAGAAAGGATGCCTGAGTCCCTTTGGCATACGGAAGCAAATCCCTGAAAACTGGAAGCCCCCATGATATTCTGCATGTCAGTGCCTAAGGACTACACTATGAGGCCAGTTTAGAGACCACCAGAGCAAGTGCTTCCTTTCTCCTCAACAACTGCTGTTCCAAAGTGCTACATCTCTTCCAGAGACAGGGGCAGGACATTTAGAAAAGTCCATATCACTAGCATGTTAGCAATCTGTGCCATTGATACCAGATGGCAACAGGTCATCCAGTCTGCTTCCCCTGCTAACACTGTCCAGAAGGGTTCAACATCAGATTGCTAGCTAGGGTCCCACACCCTGGCCTGCTGTTCCCTCTTTAGCCACAGTCCCAGGCTGAGGGAACACCTCTGTACAGGCAGCATTACAAAAGGGCTAACCAAATTACACTAAACCACCCTTTTCACTGCCGTTAATCTTCTGGTTGGCAATAACCTAGGCCCTGAATGTGTTCCAGGAGCCAGCTTTTGTCTTTCATTAAAAGCCAAACCAAAGGCTTTGAAATGTTGTGTAAACTGTAGGTCATATTGTAACCCTGGTTCTCTGTCAAATATTGTTGTTTCCACCAAATAGTTCAGTTTTCATAATGTAGGCAGAGGGTCATGGAAATGTTGAGTGTTTATTCTCTTAAAATCAGAGAATATTGCACTTTTATCACTTTTGCAGGCCATAGAGACAAACCACTAGGTGTTGTGCAGATTATTGCAAGGAATGCTTTTGGTCTGAATAAATAAAATTGTTTTACATTCGGTCAGACTCAGTATTTGTAAACTTTTCTTTACATTGCCAACCATGTCAAAGTCATGTTTTTTACTTTATGGTAAGGGTTTTTTGCTGGTGAGCTGATTTATATTATTCAAAGTAGATGCAACTTGCATCAGTTGTAGAAAAAATAGCAGAAGTACTTTATTGAAGGTTATTAAACTGCCTTGATAATTTTAAAGTTTGATGAATCATAAAGGTAGTCAAACTCAAAATGAAGTCTTATTATTATGTACTGTATGTGTATGAACCACAGCAGTTGTCAAGCATCTGTATTGAAAATATTTGTTGTTTCTCCTTTATTTATAACGTCTGTCAATAGGGTGTAGAAAAGCAGATTGTATTTATCCTGAGAGTAATGTTAATCTGCCACATGAAAAAAAATCCTGTAGTCTAATATTTTTGTTTGTATTAAAAAGGCAGCGTGTTTTTATGTATGTGTGTTTGAGCTTGTACTTAAGTCAGCCAACCTATATGGGGAAGGTGTTTATCAGTTTGGATGTGTGACGCATATTTGTTTGGATATCATCAACAAAAAACACAAAGATTTCAGTCAGATCAGTGTCACATATACCCCATGTCTCTTTCAGCCCTGTTGCTAATCCTCCATTTAACACAGTGTTATAAGGGTATTAACTCAGCAGTGGATCAGCTGTAATTCAGCTGCAGAATAACAATAATAATGATTAGAGCTGTTTTGATGCTTAGTTTTGATGTAGAAGATTAGCACACAATAACAATACAAATGTGGAATCCATATGCACTGCTTATGATCTTGCTGGAAAAAGCAAAAGTTATTGGGTCAAAGAAAATGTTTTTTAAAGTTAAAAAAGAAAATAATGCAGTTTTAAATACAAAATGGCATTAATTATAAGAATTGTCTTAAAACTGAATATATATATATGTACACCGTGTGTATTTATGTAAGGGTGAACATAAATGTGTTGTCTTATACAATTCAACTAACACCATTTTCTCCTCACACAAGCACATGCTCATGGACATGCATCAAATCACACACACACACACACACACACACACACACACACACACACACACACACACACACACACACACACACACACAAATCAGTCATAATAACAATAGTTTATTCACACACGCTGTTGTCTCACTGCCAATACTTGTTATTTAAACACCAAAGCAGATAGAGGGCTGAACAATAATTATTTTCTGTAACAATAATTATTAACATTTAATTCTCTTGTTATCCATTTTGCCCAGTGGGCCCCTCTCTAAAAGCCAACCTTTATCTATAATAGTAGGGCCTTAAGCAGGACTGGTTTTAAGGGAAATATCAAATAATTAAATATCTAATAATTGAAAAATAAAAGTGCAGCTTTTATTGTGTTTGAGCATTGATTGCCAATATAATATGTTAACTGGTTCTTCCCAGAGGACTGAGTTTGTTTGGGTTTATTTATATTCATGTTTTTACCTTTGACATATAATGTTTATTTGTCATCATTTTTTCTAAACCAAGCAAATACCTCTTGGGCTGAAAAGTAAGTGATCTTAGAAGTACCTTAAAATGCAGTTCCTTAAGCACTTAAAGCTAGCTCAAATAGCGAGTCATTCCCTGTGATGACCCAAATGAACATGCCCGACTTGAAATTATGCACTAAAGAGCTGTCTGCAGATCTCACTCTTAGGTTATTTTTGTCAATTAATTTTACTAATTGTTTGTTGTGCAGTAAAATACAACATACTGTTCAGGAAGTTTTTGCTTGAACCCTTACCATGAATGTATTTGATGATAAACCAACCCTAACTCTGTCGAGGCAGATGGCTGTTTAACATGAGTCTGGTTCTGCTTGAGGTTTCTGCCTGTTAAAAGGAAGTTTTTTCTTGCCACTGTAACTAGCTAAATACTGTGATGTGCAATGCTCATGGAGGATTAAGATGAGATAAGATTGAGTCCCATCTGTTAGGGAACTGGATCGTATCCTGTCTTGATGTTGGGTCTTTGTGAATAACTAAACATAGAGCGGTCTAGACCTGCCATGTTTGTAAAAGCGTTTCGAAATACTTTAATTTGTTGTGATTTGGCACTATACAAAAAAGGATTGATTGATACGGATTGATTGATTTATTGATTAGCATACTGCCTTAACAAACAAGTATCACTGCCAGCACTTGGGGTCACTTTTGGCCGCAAAACAAGATGGCAATGGCATAGCGAGTCTTTAAACATATAGTGTGTGATATATAACAAGCTATTAAATATGATTTTGTTTTACTATTAGACAAGCTAGACTACTGACATTGTTGCTGCTGCACAGACTTCTAAATTGATTCTAAATTAATACACTTCTTAATATTAGAAAAACAGTGAACAATAATTAACCAACTGTTGTAGACATGCAGACTTTGTCTGCAATAAACAGTGAAGTAATAATGAGTACAACAAGCTGGAAACAAAATATGGGGTTGATTGAATTCTATTATTTTTTTTATTGTGTTATAACTACAGAAAATATATGGCTGTTTCAATTACCAATTACTCATGAAATTACATATTTATTTCACAAAAGTATAAAAACAATGACTTATAATGAAAGATTCTACTGAGTATAATCTGGCAGCAATCTGTCATAATGTACTGTTATGTGTTGTGATATATTGGATAAGAATACATTGCATATTTATTCTCTGAAAGTGAGAAATGCAGGAATACAAATAACATCTTATTTTGCACTTACAGACATATAAGAGGCTGTTGACCAGTGTTTGCACATATAATGTTATAACAATCATTTAGTTTTTTTGCTAAAAAAGACTGCTGTTCAGCTTCAAGTTACTTTAAATCAGTAACAGCAGTCTGTTCATACAGTGCTGTGAAAAAATATTTTCCTCTTCCTGATTTCTTATATTTTTGCACATTTTTCACACTTAAATGTTTCAGATCATCAAACTAATTTTAATATTAAAGATCTTCAATAAAGATAACCAGAGTCAACATTAAATACAGTTTTTAAATGATGATTTTATTTATTAAGGGAAAAAAGTGATCCTGACCCTGTGTGAAAAAGTATTTGCCCCCTAAACCTAATAACTGGTTGTGCCACCCTTGGAGGAAATAACTGCAATCAAGTGTATGAGATAACTGGCGATGAGTCTTTATGATCAGTCTTCATTAATTTCTTCTTTACATAATTGTTTTAATTCAGCCACATTGGAGGTTTTTCAAGCATGAACAGCCTGTTTAAGGTCATACCACAGCATCTCATTTGGATTCAAGTCCCGACTTTGACCAGGCCACTCCAAAACCTTCATGTTGTTTTTTTTAAGCCATTCAGAGGTGGGCTTGGTGGTGTGTTTTGGATCTTTGTCCTGCTGCATAACCCAAGTGTGCTTAAGCTTGAGGTCTCGAACTGATGGCCGAACGTTCTCCTTCAGGATTTTCTGGTAGAGAGCAGAATTCATGGTTCCATCAGTTACAGCAAGTCATCCAGGTCCTGACGCAGCAGAGAAGCCCCAGAACATCACTCTACCACCACCATGTTTGACTGTTGGTATGATGTCCTGTCTATCAAACGCTGTGTTGGTTTTACGCCAGATGTAACAAGACACACACCTTCCAAAAAGTTCAACTTTTGTCACGTCAGTCCACAGAATATTTTCCTAGAAGTCTCAGGGATCATCAAGATGTCTTTTGGCAGTTTGAGACGAGCCTTTGTGTTCTTTTTGGTCAGCTGTGGTTTTCTCCTTGGAACTCTCCCATGGATGCTGTTTCTGCCCGGTCTCTGTCTTATTGTGGAAACATGGACACAGACCTGAACTGAGGTAAGTGAGGCCTGCAGTTCTTTAGAAGTGGTTCTGGGTTCTTTTGTGACCTGGATGAGTCGTTGCTGTGCTCTTGGAATAATTTTGGTAGGCCGGCCACTCCTGGGAAGGTTCACCCCTGTTCCAAGCCTTCTCCATTTGTGGATAATGGTTCTCCCTGTGGTTCTCTGGAGTCCCAAAGCCTTAGAAATGGCTTTGTAACTCTTTGTAACCCTAGACTGATAGATGTCAATGACTTTGTTTCTCATCTGTTCTGGAATGTATTTGGATCATGGCATGGTGTGTTGCTTTTTGAGATCTTTTAGCCCCCTTCACTTTGTCAGAGAGGTTGTATTTAAGTGATTTCTTCATTCAACGGGTCTGGCAGTAATCAGGCCTGGGTGTGGAGAGTGATATTGAGCTCAGCTTTCCAAAAAATCAGGTTAGATAAACAGGTTAATCACAGTTCATTTGTGATTTAACAAGGGGTGGCAAATCCTTTTTCACACAGGGTCAGGTGGGTTTGGATCACTTTTTTCCATTGAAAAATAAAATCATTTAAAACTGTGTTTAGTGTTTACTCTGGTTATCTTTGTCTTATTTTAAAATGTGTTTGATGATCTGAAACATTTAAATGTGAAAATTTTGCAATAATATGAGAAATCAGGAAGGGGGCAAATACTTTTTCACAGCACTGTACTTACTTTTTGTCTCTGGTCACTTCTTTGAATATTTGAATATTTTCTCCTCCTCTTTGAGAAATAAGAAAATGTTTCTTTTCAACCCCAAACTGTCAAGGCAGAAATGAAAACTGTCTCACTCATTTAAAAGAAAAAAAAAACAACAGACTAACAATTTATTTTCTGCCTGATAATATCTCCTCTTTTCCCAAGGCAACTGAAAAAGTCACACAGTTAGGAAATTCGAGGAAATTTCAGGTAAGAGTTTCCAGGGACAGCTTGTTCAAGCCTCCAGTAGTTTCATTAAGGCTCAGTCAGCCTTAAGTAAGGTACAAGACAGCAAATGTGCAAATGGATGATCTCATGTTTTAACTAAATGTCAAAGGGGCAATTATGGAGGCTTTTACACATGCTTATTGATATCATAGTTGATGAGGTCACTCATGTCTCTTTTCCTCTTCTCCATCTATCACTTCCTTTATTTGATTTCTATGGAACTCTTCTTTCCTTCCACCCTTTTGTCTCAGCTTCACTCTTCATGTTGCCTAGTGATTAAGCGGTAGATTAACCTCCAGTCCTCATTAATAATAGACAAATAGAAATAGCCTGGTTGTTCCGTTTCCTGTCTGCAGCACTAACAGAGCCCTTTAACCATTCACATCAACAAAGGTCTTGTTAACTTGGGAAAATGGACAGAAAGGTCAGTAACATGAAAGGTTTAAAGGCAGACATTAAGGTGTAATCTGCATAAACTAGATGGCTAAAAGTATGTAGACACATAAACGTATACTCCTGCACCTGAAAGTAAAATACACAAAAAAACACACTTCTGTAAAAGCTTTATACAAAATTTTGGCCCAAGTAAGCAAAAAATTGCTGCCATCTACCATAATACTATAATAGTGTAGCTGAAAGATATTTTTAGGCATTCTCAGGACTGTTGCCCCAATGCTGGTGTGTATGTATTTCATAAAATCAAGTTGCCACTGTAGTTGACTGATTTCCATGGGAGTAAATTCAGTCAGTTGAAACCATAGACTGTATTAAAAAAATGGACACGGTATCTGTGACATCACCCATCTGTTCTTGAGCCCTGTTTTGAAGCCAATTGTCAGGAGGTTTAATAATTGAAATGCTGAACACAACCAAACTTTGTCCGAGCTAGTGTGAGGTAAAGAGGTGGGTCAATCAATCAATCTTTATTTGTATAGCACCAAATCACAACAAACGTTATCTCAAGACGCTTTTACAAACAGAGCAGGTCTAGACCACTCTATGTCAAATTATGAACAGAGACCCAACACCAAGACAGGATAAGACTCAGTCTGACCCCACCTTAATCCATCATGAGCATTGCACCTCGCAGTATTTAGCTAGTTACAGTGGTGAGGAAAAACTTCCTTTTAACAGGCAGAAACCTCGAGCAGAACCAGACTCATGTTAGACAGCCATCTGCCTCGACTGAATTGGGTCTGGAAAGCGGAATAGAGGAGAATAAGAGAGAGAGGGAGTGGTGATAGTGATGAGCCGAGTAGTAGTAGCTGTTGCCTCTGGAGTCCAGCACGTCAGTATCAGCTGGAGTCTGAAGCGTCCACAGCAGTAGGACGTCTACGGCAGCTCAGAGGAACCTACGAGACAAGGGAGCTCAGGGACTCCAGAAAGGTCTATGGTTAGTAACTTTAATGGGACAGGCAGAGTTGAAGTGTGGGGGGATCCCAATGTGTCCGCGGCCAATTCCCCAGCAGTCTAAAGGCTGATTTATACTTCTGCGTATCCCCTACGCAGCATGAGCTCCACATACATTTGCATCGATGTGTCTGTGTCGTGCAGCAATTCTTCACCAAAACTCTTGAGGGCAGCGTGGTCGCCTGCTTCCGGCCTCGCTACGATCTTTGTTTACTTTTCCACAGAGACTCAGAGCATGTTCTGTTAATCTACAGCTGATACATGTTGCTGTTTATCATACAGACATGATTACATGAAGAATAGAGAGGAGGAGATGTAATACATGGCCACAAAGTGCTGTATATGCGGGAAATACAAGCTGCCCAGCGGACCTATCATAGGGCTTGGGAAATAAAAATGTTTACAGCCTGGTACAAAAAAATTAGTTCAGTCTGAATAGCTAATTTCTCAATCAGCACACACTGTAAGGGGTTGGCATTAACCTGGCAGTTTTGAAGATATCAAGATAACAAGTTTTAACCTACAAAGCCCTTAAAAATCAGGCACCCTTGTATCGTAAAGAGCTCTTAGTGCCCTATTACCCCTCTAGAACTCTACACTCCCAACATGCAGGCTTGCTAGTTGTACCTAAAATCTCTAAAAGTAGTGTGGGAGGTAGAACCTTCAGTTATCAGGCCCCTCTCCTTTGGAATCATCTACCAGTCAGGGTCCGGGAGGCAGACACCCTCTCCACTTTTAAGAGTAGACTTCAAACTTTCCTTTTTGATAAAGCTTATAGTTAAGCTGGATCAGGCTTGGACCAGCTTTTGTCATGCTGCTATAGGCCTAGACTGCCGGGGGAACTGGCACACTGACACACTGGGATCCTAGCTCACCTTCTTCCCCCCAACCCCTTCATCACTTACTTTAACTCTCCCTGTCCCATTAAAGTTACTAACCATAGACCTTTCTGGAGTCCCTGAGCTCCATTGTCTCGTAGATTCCTCTGAGCTGCCGTAGACGTCCTCCTGCTGTGGACGATCTGGACTCCAGCTGATACGGACGTGCTGGACTCCAGCGGCAACAGCTTCTACGACTCGTCTCATCACTATCACCTCTCTCTCTTACTCCCCTCTATCTGTCTTTCCAGACCCAACTCAGTCGAGGCATGATGGCTGTCTAACATGAGTCTGGTTCTGCCTGAGGTTTCTGCCTGTTAAAAGGAAGTTTTTCCTCACCACTGTAACTAGCTAAATACTGCGATGTGCAATGCTCATGATGGATTAAGGTGGGGTCAGACTGAGTCTTACCCTGTCTTGGTGTTGGGTCTCTGTTCATAATTTGACATAGTGTGGTCTAGACCTCCTATGTAAAAGCGTCTTGAGATAACGTTTGTTGTGATTTGGCGCTATACAAATAAAGATTGATTGATTGATTGAAGTTTTCCATAATGAGAGTCACAGCTGACTTGATTGACAGGCGGGAACACTGTGGCTGCTGGCGAGGAGGCTCAAAGCCCGCCCCTTTACCTCACACTAGCTTGACAGAAGTTAGGTTGACTTCTGTATTTACAATTTGGCATCCACTGACGATAGGCTTCAAAACAGTGCTTCAGAAACAGATGGGTTAAAGTCACCAATACTACGTCCATTTATTATACAGTCTATGGTTTAAACAAGCCTGCAAGACAAAGACAATGGCTATGCAATTTGTTTTCAAATAAACTCATATAAGTATTATTCAGAAGTAATGCTCTTCACAGGAGTACAAGTTTATGAACAATTAGGAACTAGAATTCTGTAGAAAAGTAAGCTTTCATAAATATAAACATAGAACAAGAAAATACTGAGTACAGCCTTATGGGATCACTTTTGATGTTAGTCATTCAGAATCCATTTTAAGACATTTTGCGGGCCTAAATGCCAATCTTCCTTTGCATGATTTTATGTCCCATCTAAGACAGTGCAGTTTCCCCCACAATGGCCTATTTAAGTTACATTACCACCAAATATTCCCCAGTAAAGAAAATTAAGCCGTGATACAGTGAGATCATCTCAGTTAGTTATCATCTCCCCGCTGAGATATGTTGCTTTGACATCCTGCTGGGAAGTGAATGATTCCCATGGCTCAGAGATAATAGTCTCATACAGTGTGTCAGACTGATCTCCATCCCTCTCTCTCTCTCTCTCTCTCTCTCTCTCTCTCTCTCTCTCTCTCTCTCTCTCTCTCTCTCTCTCTTCCTTGCTCTTCCTCTGTGTCTCTTTTTTATTTCTCTTCCTCCATCTCTTTTTCTCTGACTCTCCCTCCATCTCTCCCTGTCTTATTCTACCTCCATCTCTCACCTTTTCTCCTTCCATTCCTCTGTTTCTCTCCCTATATATCCCTCTCTGTCTCTCTAATCATCTCACTATGCCTTTCTCTCCCTGTCTTTCTTCTTTTAACAAATACGATCGATAAACTAAGTTGAATGCTTGGTCTAATAAATACTTTTGAAAAAAATAAGATTGAAGGGTTGACACATATAAGTGTTGCATGAAAGAGTGAATAACTTTTTCTAGTCTGTGTTGACAGTTTTTCTCAGTCGCTTTGGTACATTTCTCAAATCCTCCTCAGCATATGTAAAACAGTAAGTACATTTCTCAAAACAATTGGTACAAATAGCAAAACACCATGGATTACCTGCAAAAGCCAGTATCTTGCTCAAAATCCTGAGTTCATCTCTCAAAGGTAAATATCTGTCAATGAACAGTCCTTGTGTCATTGTGTATGGATAAGACAGTCAAACTGCTGAGTCATGTTGTCAATATAACAGCGCACTCTGGAGGGATGTACTGATGTAAACTATGACTAAAGTTTTGATGACAGTTATTGTAAATTGTCAGTTACACCGTAGTGTATGTGGGAGATTGATTGCAAGAGACTGGACAAGATTCACATTTATGCTTTTACTGTTTGTACTTGAATTTGTTGACCGACCATGCCATTGCAATACAGAAAGAAAATACATAATTTGCATAGCACAAAGAAAAAACAAAAAAACAAAAGTAGAAATGTGAACATAGGGGAAACTGTCCATGCAGTGCTGTAGGAATTACAGTGCAGTCTTCCTACACCTCCTGACCTCCCTGTCTGTTGGGCCTTCGTTAGAGAAAGTCCAGATCCACCTGGGAGCAATTTACCAATTCAGGACAGATTTAGAAAAAAAGCTCTGATGGAGATGTACAGAAATATGACTGACAACATGTTCAACCATTTTGCATGTGAAGACTTGTGCAATGAGCTAATGCCTAAATGTTGTGGAGGGTGAAACTATTCAACAGAGACCCATTATAAAACATTTTGATCAACATGACATAAACACTTGATAATGTAGGAAACAGCAGAGAATTGTACAGAATCATTTGCATGGATGTACCAAAGCATTTGCAACTTGTTCAAAGAAATGAGAAACTGTTTCTTTGAAGTGCACAAGTGATGCAATGATGTGAAGATTGAACAAGTAGTTTTGAGAATTTCAATTCTGATCTGAGAAATGTACCAAAGCCACTGAGAAAAACTGTAAAAAAGTTACATAAAAGTGACATGGCAGATGGTTGTCTAACATGAGTCTGGTTCTGCTCGAGGTTTCTGCCTGTTAAAAGGAAGTTTTTCCTCTCCGCTGTAACTAGCTAAATACTGCGAGGTGCAATGCTCATGATGGATTAAGGTAAGATAACATTGAGTCCTGTCAGTAAGAGGGGACTGGATTATATCCTGTCTTGATGTTGGGTCTTTGTTATTAATCTAACATAGAGTATAGTGGAGACCTGCTATGTTTGTAAAAGCGTCTTGAGATAACGTTTGTGTTGATTTGGCTATACAATTCTTTAAAAGCAGCAAAAGCACTCTGACCTTGATCCGAAGTACATTCAAAAGACAAAACCTAATAGAATAATTCCAGTGGTTTAATGTATTTAATTCATTAGTCCCAATCTTATACAACACCATTTTAAAAAAGCATCTATTGATTGAACTTGAACCAAAATGTAGTCAAAACACTTCAAAAGCTGGTTGGAAAATTTTTGCATACAAAAAGCAAACTAAATGCTTCATGTCAGTGACTTTTAAATAAACATATGTTTAATGTTTTTGTGGATATGATGATAACTGAAAACTTTACAAATGCTTGCAAATTTCATAGGTCAAAAAGGAAGTTAAAATACAGTGCACAAGGGCATCTAGTGGATTAAGAAAATACTTTACCACCTTTACAATTACTCACTTTTTCTGAGACATGCTAAATTCCAAGCAAATGACAAACAATTTAAAATGAAATGGAAAAACCCCTAATAAGCACTTATGACAGAGCTCTAGACAAGGACAAGCTCTATAAAATATGTGGTCAGGTTTGTTTTACTCCCTATCATCTTTTATGTTTCGATTTTAGATTATAGTTTTGGTAATCATCAATCAATCTTTATTTGTATTGCGCATAATCACAACAAACGCTATCTCAAGATGCTTTCACAAACATAGCAGGTCTATGTCATCTTAATCCATCATGAGCACTGCATCTCGCAGTATTTAGCTAGTTACAGTGGCGAGGAAAACTTCCTTTAACAGGCAGAAACCTTGAGCAGAACCAGACTCATGTTAGACAGACATCTGCCTTGACTGAGTTGGGGTTGGAAAGAGGGATAGAGGAGAATAAGAGAGAGAGAGATCGATGATATCGATAGTAGATGGATAGTTGTAATAGTAGTAGTACTAGTAGTAGTAGCTGTTGCAGCTGGAGTCTAGAACGTCCACTGCAGCAGGACGTCTACGGCAGCGACTCAGAGGAACCTAATCATGAATGCCTAATCATGTGGAGTGTTTGCAAAGTGTAGATAACTTCCAAATTGTTGTGCTTCCTTTGTCTGTACACAAACAATACACACACACACACACACACACACACACACACACACACATATGCTCTCTCTCACAAACACACACACACACACACACACACACACACACACACACACACCACACATTGTACGTTGATATCTATGATCTGGAAGGCTCTCTGATTGCCTTTATGGTGCTGTTCTTTGTCTTGGCTGAAGCAATTTGTCACCATCATCGTCATCATCATCATCATTGTCGTCATTGTCATTGGCTCAATGTTTACTGTTAACATTTTATTACTCATTGCTCTTAAAATAACATCCATAAGTTGCTATCATTATGGTAAATGGTTATGGACTTCTACTTATACAGGGCTTTTCTAGCGTTGTTGACGACTCAAAGCGATTTTACATTCCCATTCACCCATTGACACAACATTCACTTACTGATGACAGAGGTTGTTATATTATAAGGGACCATCAGTATTAGCTAATCTCATTCATACACATTCACACACCGCTGAAAAACAGCAGCAGCAATTTGGGGTTCAGTGTCTTGCCCAAGGATACTTTGGCATGTGACTGCAAGAGCTGGGATCGAAACGCCAACCTTCCGATAGATCGACAACTGACTCTACCCACCGAGCAACAGTCGCCCTGGGTCACTTGGGTTTATGGGCCAATAAAATTCAAGAAAGTGCTCTATTATGAGCCGGGGTTGTTTAGTGAGTAAAAGTTACCCTTCTTCCAGCAGCTCTGAATGTACAGTATTTTAATTATGTCCCTTTCATAATCACTCATGGAACACAACCCCCAGTGATTGTATATGGTAAATGGACTTTACTCATATATACTGATATTTTACTGTAAAGCGACTTTGAGTACCAAGAAAATCGCTATAGATAACCTATCAATTATTAATAATTATTATTAATATATAGCACTTTTCTAGTCTTTCTGACTACTCAAAGTGCCTTTACACTGCTTGTCACATTTGCCCATCCATGCCACAGTGATGGCAGAGGCTGCTACCAGTGTATGAAAGTGGTGCCATCAGTATAAGCCTATCTCATATGTCACCTAGAGCGATTTTGTGTCTTTTTGTCAAGTATGCGTTGAAATGTTACTGCAGAAACTGGGGTTAAACCTCCAACTTACAGATACAATGGACTCTACCACTGAGCCACAGCCAGCATCATGGCAGGGGCCAAAACCTCCAAATGAAGCAGCAAAGCCAAAACAAACATTGTAAACAACAACTAATATTAAAAAGAACTGATTTTATATCAAAGTATCAGAGTGTATAAACATAATATTGATAATAACAATAAATTGTGTGAATTGAAAGTTGCCATAGGGATAGCATAAATAGGAGAGATATAACTGAGAAATGAGAAGGTACAAATTTGCTTTATGTACAGTATGAAATGTAAACATAACTAAGGCTGCATTATAAAAAAGGTATTGAAATGTCTGAATGTAACAGTTTTATTTCAACAAATGTGCATACATATGTTTGGCTGTACTCTGCTGTCTACAGTATGTGTAAAGACAGGCTTGATCGTTCGTTATAATCAATATAATATAATAAAAGATACTTGTTTTTCAAATGTCAAAATACTGCAATATTTTGTTACAGATTGGCTGAGAGTCTCTGCTTAGAAAAAACTGAAGTTTTCAAAGACTCTTGTTTAAAGCCTTTTCCAATATGTGGTGATTTTCTATTGATTCTATTCATATTACCACAGTGATTTATCGGGTTTCTCACGTGTTCAAAGAATTGACTTGTTTCTAAATGTTTCATGATTTGTAACAAGTTATTTAATCTTGCATGGAGATGTAACGCAGACACCAACAAAATCACACACACACACACACACACACACACACCTACACACACACACACACACACACACAAGCACACTGCTAACCCTAATTATGGCACAAAAATATAGTTTTCTGCTTCCTGAATTGAAGGTCTTTTAAAGGGTTTAGAAAGTAAAGTGTAATTAAGCTCACCCCCTCCCCCCTTCCCATAGCATACATATATGGGTATGTAGTCACATTAATACAATGGAACATCTGAAGGGAAAAAAATACATTTTCTTGAATAAATTACAAAATAAGAATAATTAACTAAATTATTTGAGACCTAGGCTTCCAACATGTGCCAGCTTATTTGATGTAGTTGGTTGAATCAAGCAAACCTCTGTGAGCATTGCACTGTGTTCTTAAGACAATTTTATTATGTTACCCTAGCTTACATATCTGTTCTAGATCTTCGAATGACATCCTTGGTGGTTGGTCTGCCTTATCGGTAAAATCCCCTCAGGCAAGCTCAATACAAACTGGAGGACTGCATCACTTGGCTGCATCTGTCTGGTGTAGGAACACTGCAAAAATAAACATGACAAAAAATAATTAATTACAAAAGATGGATTTACATGACCACCATGTACATGGTATAGGCATACTGTTTGTATTTGAAACATTTAAGAACTGTTTAAAAAATCAATGCTGAAAAAATGATAGCAACAGAAATGTTCCTGTCAAAGAAATATGTCATAGATGTCCTAATTGTTTGTTCTTGCCAACGGCTTGGTGAGCTTATTGATGCAGTGAGTCAATGTATCCTGTCATAATGCTGTAATATCCAACATGTGTACATTTTCTAGATGATAAAAATGAAAACAATATTAGGAAATAATCACATCAAAATGGTATAGATTACTGCAATGACACTTACCTAAGAGTAGAGAGAGATGACACGCGGGCATAGCGGCACAGTTGAACGCGCACACGCATGCAAGCACAATCAACGCCCCTCTTCAAATCCTCGTCTGATCTCGAGGACAGATTGATGAACAACATCAATACCATCATCATTATTCTCACATTTTTTAAGACGTGTGTTAATTGCAATGCACAGTAAACATTCACGGCAAATAAACGGAGGTCTTCCATCCAGTAAAAGAAGTGCAGCTTTAAGTAAGGATTAAAACTGAGGCGTGCAGGGCAGCTTTGCACCATATTGTAACCTACATCTGCCTTTAAAGCCACAGAGAATTAATAAAATACTGATAAGTCGTACACGGTGGGCTGAAACATGTTATGGCATATTGTTAAATGCCGATTTTTGATATACGGTACTCCAAGTTGTCTCCTAATCTTAAAAAAAAAAAGAAAAATCTATATAATTTACTGTGACGGAACAAGGACAGTATTACAATATTAACAAGTTTTATCAAACCAGTCAAATATTATTAAGACTAAAATATTTTTTTGAAAAATCATATAAATAATAACAATGATATCAAAAAGGAAAAATGGGGCAACGCGTTTTATTATTGAAACACTCACCCGAGGCGTGTTCCGTTTATTGGCAGATTTGATGGTAAATCTCTCAAGCTCACTTAGTGTTGTAGCTCTTCATTTGTTATGTTTGAAGCTCTCTGTCTCCCTCTCCTCCTCTCCGAAGGGTTTGACCCTTTGAGGTCACACACGCAATTCTCTATTTTTAAACGCATAATTTATTTCTCATTAAGGCGTCCGACTAAGGCAATATAGGATGTGGAATCATATAAGGGGTAATAGCGGTGTTGTTTTGCAATACGTCTTTTCCTACTTGATTCAATTATGCTATACTTTTGAAAACTTGCCAAAATATCTTATTTTGACAAATATAGATATTTGGTCAGTCAAAAAATATCCCACAATAATCCTAAAAAAGCAGGAATTTGCTAGTTTAGAATTTTGAGATGTGAGTGATACCCGCTGTTTTACAACAGATACGGTGCTCCGTGAGCATCAAAGGTTCCTTAAAAACTATTCAGCCAATGTATAAAACAAACATTCAACCGTGAAACTTTCTATGCATTGAAGCAAAGTTCTAACGATAAATTAAATAAAGCTGAGACATCAACACTGATAAACAAATCATTTTTAGACGTGTATAACGATTTACATTTAGGAAAATGTATTGCCAATAGGTATCTAAATCCTTCCTGTCTGGCTTTTGTATTTTCATTTTTCCATCATGTCCTGTCATCTCTCTATTGTGACGTCACCCGTTTAAATACCTGCGGCCCCTGCGTACCCCCCCATTCCTAATTCCAACTAAATTGGTTTGAAAAGAAGCAGATGGGGCCCATTCCCTCTGCCGTTTCCTGACGCGGATGCACGAGCTGTGCGAGCTCATGCACAGTTTTAAGTCAGGGCCCTAAAAGTGACCCTGTCATATTTAACAAGATGCAATTAAGAAAAGATAGCACAAGAATAAATGAGGCTACGTCATATGTGTCCAACAGTCTTTCAAACTGATTTAAATTTGTTTAGAAAGATACATTTATGGTTTAAAAGAGCAATCGTTTCACCTTCAGCTTTCTGTGTTTTTGTTCATTTCTCCAGATTTGTTTGATAAACTCGCCATTATCGTCTTTGCAGTCTGCAACATTTTTAAAATGTCCGGATGGCTAACCTTAATAAGAAAATATAAGCAATGCAGTAAAACTGTATGAATGGGAAGGGGCAACTCCTTTAGAAGTATCTGTCTGACTATTGACTTTGCTCTGATTTAATTTATGTATAAAATAATGTAATTGTTTAGATTGTAGTGCATCCCTTGCAGAGCTCATTTATATCTTTTTTAATCTTCCAGACATTTTCCAATGACTGTGAAACAGATCATATCTGAGTTAAGGACTTCAGTCATATCGGCAATTTGCTTGATTATTTTAGCAGAAAGTAACTGAGCAAAATAAAGGAACGTGTCTGGCTGAAGAGTCTTGATTCATTCCAAGCACTGCGAGAATACCTGTCTGGACCTATTTTGTTGTGACAAATTTGTAAATAGTTATGCTTCTTTTTTAAGGGCAATTCTCTGGAGAATTTTGGATGTCTTTAAACTATTTGACGCCAAATGTTTGCGTATTTGGTTCTCACCTTTAACAGATTGTATAATTTGCAGTATAAATAGGCCTACAGGAACAACTTGAAAAAAACCCTCTCAGTCTTGAATGTGAGAATCAGCTGCACAGAACGACTCTGATCCCCGGACTGTTTACGCACTGACTTTCTCCCTCTCTAAAGAAAAAAAAATCTCTTTTCAAATACAAGTCTCTTCTACTGCCTGGGTGTGCTGCTGGTCACTTTTAAAACAATCCATAGAGATTTTGCATCAAAAGTTACACTTTTTTTCTGTGTTTATTCGAGTGCTTCAACATTTAATTGTCAGATACCCCTTCACCCTCACTCCCACCCTCACCTCTCCCACCCGTACCACTTTAGAAGCATGTGCTGGGTCTACTTCCCCTGTTTCATCCTCGGAGACTTCAGGGGGAGTCTTTTCCAGCAAGCAATAGTGTGCATCTATGTGCGCAAGTTGCCAAAATCCAGACTCGTTTGTCTTCCCGTCTGTCCATGCAGCTTGACTTTTCCAACACGTGATTGGCAGTTAGTAAGATGTCATATGCTTGTGCAGTTGGACTAATGAAACAGAGGACCAGAGGAGGACTAAAGTGTGTATAGGCCCGTGCGCTCACATGTCTCACGATGTGGGCTGAGCTCGCGCCACACGCCAATCAAGCCTAAGCGCGCGTGGACAGAGAGAGAGAGAGAGAGAGAGAGAGAGAGAGACGAGAGAGAGAGAGAGAGAGAGAGAGAGAGAGAGAGAGAGGTGAAGGAGAGAGAGAGAGAGAGAGGAGAGAGAGAGGAGGGAGGGAGAGAGTGCAGGAGAGACAGAGGAAGAGCAAGGAATAGAGAGAGAGAGAGAGAGAGAGAGAGAGAGAGAGGAGAGAGAGAGAGAGACGGATTAGGCGACCCGTGCTGTCTCTGAAAAGCGAATAAAACCGGCGAGTCAGCGTCGCAGTTTACTCACATCTTAATAGCGGCTTGCTCGATAGTTGAAAAATAAAAGCCGGTACATAGTTTCCGTTTTTGGGGTGCAATAGGTTTGTTTGCATATGAAATGAGCTTTGTAAAATAAATCGTTTGCGCTCGTGAAGGATATTTTCGACGCGTTTTGGAAATATTTTCGGAACAAGGTAAGCACTACTTTGCTATCTACTAAAGCCATGAAAAATACGCTGTTAAATAAAAATGCTTAAGATTGTGTGTGGTGACCAATTCACATTTCACACATAGCTAAAAGCTTTTTATGATCATAATTATTATTACTACTACAATAATAACAACTATTTGTATCATCATTATTATTATTATTATATTATTATTATTATATTATTATTATTATAATAACTATGTCGTTTAAATAAAGTTTGGTCGGCCTCCAATAATTTAAACAACAATAATAAAAAGCGGTAATTCTTTAAGGCCTCAAATACTACTTTAAACTTTGACTCTTGTAAATGTAACTATTGATATATGATATAATAGTAATTACAATTGTATTACTTTTTTCCAGCAGTTTTTCACTCTTCAATATAAGTTTAGCTGCGTAATCATCTGCACAGTTAAACAATCGCTTGATTCAATAACATATCTGCGCTACAATAAGTTGTTCGTTCAAATTGACGCCAGGCTCTTAAAACGGATAAAAACGCTTTGATATGCATATACAATAATCGTTTCATATAAATAACGGATACATGATTGACCTAGAAAATATACGCATTTTATTTTTTCAAAACAATTAAACAATTTATAGCAGGCCATGTGTTTAATGTAACATTTCTATGTGGATAAAAAGAACATTTCTGAAAAAAAATCTTACGTTACCTTTTTGTAACTAAAGCCATAAATATCTTTAAGTAATGAAACCCAAATAAGACTAAGAATGACGTTTTTTAAAATGTGTTTATAATTGGACATCAAAACCTTCAGTGTCATTTGTTAGAGCATAGAGTAGTTTGAGCAGGCTATTACAAATTCCAGTTAAACCTCGTTTCTCTCACTATAAACTACAGTAGTAAATATATATCTCAATAAATAAAATAATTGATAAAATATGACGGATAAGAAGGTGTGGCAACCATATTTTCCCCACTTCAATTTACTTTAAATTGGGACAGTAGAACTTAACAAGAGTCAACAAACTGTAGTCAGTTGTTGCATCAACAAAAAAACCCACAGGAAGAATTTGTTTTCGCTGTGTAAATGTAAGAAAGCAATGATAATCTTGCATGATATCGTAGTTTGTTTTTTTTACCCTGAATAATTTTGAAAGAGGACAATAAAGTCATCAACTGCATGCTAAAGGGAGCCGTTTTTTAAGTGATGATACATTTCAAATGTATTATTTTCCTTAAAAAGGGGAAGGGGGTAGTTCCTTCTTTTTTATTCTGCAATTCCTCACATACTTTATCACAAGTTTCCACATCAATTACAGTATATTTATCCAAACCTGTAGGCTAGGAATATATCAGATTTATTTAATTTGTTTTTTTCAATTATTAGTAATATAAAGAGAAGGGCATGAGTGTATGTAAATTTAACAAGCCAACACATCTTTTTTTTCCTTTGAATTTATGCAGAACATTCTACAAACAGTTGTCCTCCAAGTATGGAAAAGACCCATCTTTCAAGCCCAAATGACATCATAATGACAAGCTCAACAGGAACCTACCAGCAGGGACCCCTGACTCCACCTAGATCCAACCATCACCACTCTTCATCCTCTTCCTCAACCTCTCCGTCCTCTTCCTCTCCACCCCTCAAACCAAATCAGGTCGGCCAGGTCATCCTGTACGGTGTCCCCATTGTATCACTGGTCATTGACGGCAGAGAGAGACTTTGCCTGGCACAGATTTCCAACACACTCCTCAAGAACTACAGTTATAATGAGATTCATAATCGTCGTGTGGCCCTGGGCATCACATGTGTCCAGTGCACTCCAGTTCAGTTGGAGATTCTTCGTCGAGCTGGTGCTATGCCCATCTCATCACGCCGCTGTGGTATGATCACCAAGCGAGAAGCTGAGCGCCTCTGCAAGTCATTCCTCGGAGAGAATGCACCGCCCAAACTGCCAGACAACTTTGCCTTCGATGTGGACCCACGAGTGCGCCTGGGGTTGCCGTGGCAACTTCATCCCGGCCCGCTACAATAGCTCCAGGGCCAAATGCATTAAGTGCTCCTTCTGCAACATGTACTTTTCCCCAATAAGTTCATTTTCCATTCTCACCGCACACCAGAGGCAAAGTACACTCAGCCAGATGCTGCCAACTTTAACTCCTGGCGACGGCACCTTAAGCTAAGTGACAAACGACCACTTGACGAGTTAGTGTACGCATGGGAAGATGTTAAAGCAATGTTTAATGGAGGCAGCCGGAAGAGAACGCTGCCCTCTTCAGCCCACTGTTCCTCCATGGGTTCTATGAAAAATCTGCCAGGTTCAGTGGTGCCTCACATGATTGGACCTGACTTAGGTGCTCAGAAAAGATCTCGCTATGAAGAGGACGATGATCTGGATGGAGGCAGTCTTCTCCTCGTAAGACACCACGAAGTTACCCTGTCATCCCTGTCCCAAGTAAAAGCTTCAGTATGTTGCAGAAGTTCCCTCCAACATCCTCTTTCCCTCGCCCTACCCCTTCCCAGCATTGGCCTCTGCCAGCAAAAAAGGATGACAGTGATGTTTCAGGTGGGCAGAAAGGAGCAGGGTTATCAAGTCTTTTATGGCCTGGTCGCAAAGACACATTTTATCCTCCTTTCTGCATGTTTTGGCCACCAAGAGCAGCAGCAGGAATCCCTGTCCCTACCTACCTCCAGCCTCAGCCCAGCGCTCTCTCCTCCCTTGCAGACAGCTCCTCCCTCAGGCAGGCTTTTTTGGACCTGTCAGACCCAAGTCAGCCAGGAACTGGCAATGGAAACAACATCGGCACAACCATGGCCCCCAGTAGCGAGACCACAACACCCAGATCTGGGCTGTTGACCCAGAGTGCACAACAGTAACCCCTGACCTTCGCCCTGTGACAACAGAAGGCTGGCTTAAACTCCTGGACACACCAACCTTCAATCCAGAAAGGTCTAGCTATGGCTCAGCCTTCCGGACCGGTCATTAAGGATGCCGAAAGTATTGCCAAGCTCCATAGCAATGGTGTAGGTGTCACTGGGACAGCAGATGAAGACTTTGGGGTTGTGGTTCCCGGTACAGATCGCCACCAACGACTATCGCCCAGCAGCAGCTGCAGTTATGGAAGTGAAAGTGGAGTTGACGGGGAGGCAGAGGGAATGGAGAGTGAGGAGGAAGGGGAGGTGGATGTTGAGTCGTCTAAGCAAGAGGACATGGATGAGGAAGGGAGCTTCACAAACAGGCCACCACAAACTCAAACTGACTTGTTCCTCCCTGTAATAAGTGACAATCCTGTAGAGGAGAGGAGTAAGGAGAGGGGGAGTGTGGCTTTTTTTTCCCAGCAACTCCCCTTCTTCTTCCTTGGACCCCATCCAGCATGAATCTCTCAGCCTGCCTGCCTCTCCTGCTGCAGGTCTGCCTCTCTCCAGCTCCACCCCTCCCCACAGAGAGGACCCAGCTTACAAAAGTGTAAATATCCCCTAAGGCCACTTTAGCTAATTATTATTTAAATGGTGTTGCAGTCAGGCAGTGATGTGATCCACATAAGCAGATTGTTAGGCTGGTATCTCCCTGTAGGAACTGAAATAGTCACCCCATCGTAATCTTTGCTAATAAGCCCAGGTGTTGAATGTTAAGTGGCCATGGTGGGTTTGTTCTGCCTCTGTCACACCGGGCTGTGAGGGTAACTCTAATCCTTAACCTGTCTACTTCCACATTATCCAGGCATCAGAGACAGAGTATGGGGTCTAAATCTTAACAGGTTTCATCATTTATTGAATAGCTAACCATTTGTCAAATAGAGATGTCCCTTTCCACTGAGAATTGCCACAGTGTCATAACAAAGCTCTACCATCACTACGCCTTTGCGCTTTCGTTGAATCCACCATGGTGTAATATTAGTGTCCCAGTAAGTGACATGTGCTTTACACGGCCTTACAGCAGGACAGCATTGGTTTTATTTTATTTCATTTGAGTCTTTGTTTTCAGTTACAGCTGCGTTTTAATGTTTTTCACATGTTACAAAAACTCAACATTATTAATTTTATACAAAATGTTTTAAATTACAAAAGATGAACCACCACAATAATCATAATGTGACAAAGATGAAAACGAAAAACATTTTCTATTTAATTTTATTATACCTTAGTAAGTTTTGGAACACTATATATATATATATATATATATATATATATATATATACACACACATATATATATATATACCTATATATGTATATATATACATATATATGTTCTGTTTATTTCAGTTGACAAAAACGTTTTTGACAATCAAGTTCTTGTCATTGCTTTTGCTCTTGTTAACAAACCCTAGTTCTGTTACTATACCTGAAGTGCCTGCGTCACAGTAGGACCACATTGTCCCATTATTACGCTTCCCTGACAGTTACATTACAGACAAGACATGACAGGGATCAAAGTCACACTTTGGACTAGTCATGTTACAAAAAACTACAGGGATAAAAGGTTTTGCCATGGACTCAAAATTATAATGTTTCAAATGACTCTTAAAATTGGCTAATGTAAAGCAGAGCAATGGATCACATTTGCAAAATACTTAAATGTATTTATTTAATAAGTTTATCCTTACATTTAATAAAACATATACTGTACATGTGAATATAATTTATATACGATATATTTCATTTTTTTAAATGCTCTGTTTTTCTTATTAAAGACAAACTTATTAAATAAATACATTGAAATATTTTGCAAATGTAATCCTGCTTTTCATCAGACAATTGTATATATATATATATATATATATATATATATATATATATATATATATATATATACATACATAATAGAAGGTGCTTAAAGTAAAAATGTATCTATGCTATTAAAAAAATTGTAAAATAGTATGGCGCATCACTGCAAAAGCAATAATTACTCGGGCTAATATGACTTGTTGTCTGTTATATTGGAAATTTAATTCTAACCAACTTTGCATTGTTTCCAGGTTACAAAAAAAAGAGATGAAGGACTACCTGTGTATGCCACCAAAGACAACACCAGCCTTTCTGGTGAGCAAAATTACAAATTGATTTGTGTTGTTTGACTTAGTTTTTCTTCATCATTTTTTACAAGGTCTTTATTACATCAAATAACTGAATATGTTTTAACATTTTAAGTAAATAGCATTACACAATATAATTCATCAGACTTGTATATACTATCTGGTCTATCAAAGGTCTGAGTAAGTTTTGTTATTGCATTTTTATTAATTTTTTTAAGTGTCTTATTGACTGGTTAAAGACTCTCCTGCAAGGCTTGTACTACTGTTATGTGTTTTTTGCTCTTCACATTTCACATTGATCTATCTTTTGTGTGTTTTGTGAAAATGTCTTGGATGTGTTTTCTAATGCTTTGCTTGTGTATACACATGCACACAAAAGACACACATACACCAAGTTATTTCCATCTGTCTGGATGTCCAATTCAACCAATGAGCCTTTCTGTTTTCTCCCACTTTACCTCAGATGAAAGCAAAGAGCAAAACAGTTTTTTTGTACAAGAGAAGGAGACCTTGGCTCCGGACTACTGGAGAGACACAGCAGGTATAAAACACTCACTTTTGCTTTTTACTATGTGGCTGCAGATGGTAAATAACAGCGTAATCAATGAAGATGATGTGGCAACATTTTTAAATCGTTTATGAGGTACTCACAAAGGGTTATTAGCAAAGTTAATCTCTGCATATGGATTTCTCCTGTATAGTTTGAAGCTCATGTCACAGTGGAAATTTGAGGTCTTACTGAGAAACTTCACATTATATCTTGAACAAGATTGAACCCAGTTATCATGATAAAACAATATGATTACTCTTTACCAAGGCTACTTTTGGCCGTAAACAAAAGATGGCGATTAGGACGATGGCGATGTAATCTTAAATATGGCAAAGTAAATAAAAAATTAACATGTTTGATAAAATGTGTATTCACATAACAGCATCAGAAGAACAATTAGTCTAGATGGACATACAACTTTAAAAAAAATGCCATACATGAAACAAACAACATGTTAATGCAAAAAACAGATGACAGAGATGTTATCACGTCCCAACAGTATTCCTTGTCATGACACAGAAGAGACTCAGTGATTGGAAAACTCTTTCGTTTTCTTAATCTTCTTACAAACACAAAGACAAGAGGTTCGTAAATGAGACAACAGTACAACACTGCCTCTGAATCAATTCTGCTACATCTGATCTCTTAAGTGACGTCACCAAGGCTGTTACTCTGAGGGGGCCGTAATAGTTTAACAAGAAAACATCAGCTCAGAAGCAGCCTCGCTGGCAACCTCCATCCTAGGCCAATATTGCCGCCGACATAATTGCCTTTTTTCTTCCTCAGAGCAAAGAAAGCCTTTTCTGTTTGAAAAAGATCGCAGCTTATTGCCTTTTTATATCTGTCAGGAAGACATTAAAAGAGCTTTATGACATCTGAGCCAACATTTATATCAAGCCCCCCTCTCCCTCAACCCCTACACACACGCACCGTAATGATCCCTGTGCATAATGTATAATGTATTTCAAAAAATTACACGAAACAAATTAAATGAGACCACCTTTCCCCTGATTGCCAAACGTCTCCCTGGGCGGTGGGAAGCTCTACGTGATTAGAAGGCCTGATTCCTCTGAGTCCCACCAGCCCCCCTCCACTGTCTTTAAACTCTCCCTCTGTTTCTAGGGAGAAAAAATAATCTAATTTCCATTTATGTAATGCAAACCGCCTTGGCTTTGACTATTCACGGTTAATTGACTGTCAAACGAGGTTGTTATCCTCAGGCACTGTCTGCGAATTTGCTTGTCAAATGAGACATAGAGAGGAAAGGAAAGGAGTGAGGAGAAGAGGAAAGAGGAGGAAAGAGGAAAAGACAGGAATAGAGCACTATCTGCTCTACATGAGAGAGAAGCATATAGGGATACTAAAGGAGCCAGGATAGGAAATGATTGAGAGAGAATACCTATCAGATTTACTAGATTGTTCAAGGAGTGTAATACTGCACTGTCTCAGTTCAAATAATAATGCACAAATTCATAAAAGAAGAACAATGCAGGAACTATCACACAGGTAAATCTAAAGTGGAATTATGTTGTTTACTGAAGCGAAGTAAAAGAAGATTGCAAGGTGAAAAGCAACACGAAGGTTGCGTTCAGCAGTTGCAAAGCTAAAGTAGATGCAAAGAACCCATCATTTGAAAAGCTATACCAATGAGCCTGCTGTCCTTGCACTGTTTGAAGCCACTAGTATTGTCAAAACAATTATCTCTCTGAAAAAAATGATATTTCATTAATTAACATTTTTGAGCACAATTCAAAAGCTTCTCATACTCAGCAAAGCTGGTTTCTTAAAAATTCAATTTTTTTTAGTTCAAGTTTAACTTTCTCAGCACAGACCTGTACTTCAGCTTTAAAGATATGAAACACTTTTACAACATTTTCTGAAAGCAAGTAGTATTTATTTGCTTTGATATATGATATCTAAGGAAAATAAGCATAAAAGTCTGCTTCTACAGTTTTCCCAAATTGTTACTACAAGCATACACTGACACCTATAGGCCAAAGAGTGAATGGCAGAACTCCATAAAGATTACCAGGCAAGTTTAACTGTCAATGCAAAATTAAGAAGAAGACACAATAAAAAAAAAGGCCAGTCCATGACAAGGACATTGATAATACAACTCTGATTTGTTATGCATATGAAATATGCTGTCTGCTGTTGGAGACCATTACAAGTGAAATTAACCTGATAGATTCTTCTTGCCAAATGTTATTGTAACCAACAAGAAATACAATTTTTTTCAAATATATTTTAAGGTGATGCAAACCACGGTGCTTCCTCCCCTGTTCAACTAAAGAAAGATGTTGAAAGCATGGAGAAAGGTAAGGAACAAATCATTTAATTGAGTTAAGTTTTACTCACAGCTTTACCCACTCCCAATTTGACATTGCTAGTGGAAATAAAGTATATACAATCAAGGGTGCAAAATTTATATTTTCTGCAAAAGTGTGTTATAGGCAAATATTTTATCCTCTCTTCCTTTCTACTCCCGCAGAGGAGCTCCAGAAGGTTCTGCTGGAGCAAATTGACTTCAGAAGGAGGCTTGAGCAAGAGTTTCATGCTCTGAAGGGCACATCCCCATTTCCAGTTTTCCGTAAGTCACTTTAAAAAGGAGTTGAGGTGATAACCGCATGTTCCCTTTTTGATATATAAACGAAAGTCCCCTTCTTTTTTTATTTTTCTTTTTTCTCTTTACTTTTCCCTCTTTCTTATCTGTCTGTTTCTCTGGTTTCCTTCACTACCTGTCTTCCATAGCTGTACCAAATCAGTTACGAGACTGATAATCTGCCAAAGAAAATCATAGATTTTGCATTATATTTCAGATAATTTCCAAGACCAGATGAAACGAGAGCTTGCCTACAGAGAAGAGATGGTTCAACAGTTACAGATGGTAAGACTACCAACGAGTGCTGATACATTACTGCTTAACATTGATGGAAAATAAAAATGCCTACTGTGTCATTCAATGAAAAATGAACTATACACTATGAGATACATGACATCGTTTTAAGCAAAAAGTCCATTGATGATATGATTTTAGAAGGACCTCTAATTAAAACTTGTAGTATAGCGCTGTTCAACTAACAATAATCACAAAACTGAACAGGAAAGAAAGAAGGGAAGCACAAATATAACGATAACAGCTAAAACCACAATGAAACTATGAAAGACTGTAGGCATAGCTGTATAATACTGAGACTTTTCTTAAAAATTCAATATTCGATAGTAGTCCTGTCAAAAGACAGACTCAATCAGTCAGAGACAGAGTTTGTCTTTCATGGGTGAGCAATTCCTTTGCCTCTGTCTGTGGGTTTCTGTCAACATCAATCACCCCAGTAGTTGGCAGACAGGCTGACAGAAGATGTTTGTCTTTGCTGTCTACCACATGCAACAACTATACATTCTTCTATGCATAAGATCACAACCTGCTCATGCACCAAACACAGACACAACTCAAACTGAATTCAAGTTGCCACAAGGGTAGATGAATGAGCAGGAAATTACATGCATGAACATTCTGAATTACAAAAATGTGTAAAACTCCAACCCATGGATGTGTCGAACAGCAATTTTATGCACACTTTTTTTGATGAATTCAAACCAAATTTAAGATATATAGTGCCACGCCATCTTGTATACCAAATAAAACTCAACTGGTCTTTTCCAGATTTCTTTATCCTAAAAGTATAACTATAAATAATTTGGCGGCTGTGGCTCAGTGGTGAAGTTGGTCATCTCTCAATTGGAAGGTCAGGGTCCGAATCCCAGGTCCCGCTGTCCACATGCCAAAGTGTCCTTGGGCAAGACACTTAACCCCGAGCTGCCCCTGTGGGTATGAGGATAATTCATACTGATGGCCGTTTTACATAGCCATCAGTGTGTGAGTGGGGGACATGTAGTTTTAGAGGCACTTTCAGTGGTCAAAAGACTAGAGACGTTACAGTCCATTTTCATTTACAAAATGATGTCAGACTTATTTTCTAGGCACCTTTTTCTCTGTAGGATTATTTGGTTTACTTTAACTTTTAAGACAAAATAATTTTCTTTTTTTAAATTTCACTTATGTAATATTTTATTTGAAGTGAGGAGTCTTTTTTTTAAGTTATATTTCTGGGGCTTTTGCACCTTTATTAGAGAGGGGAGGAAAGTGGATAAAGCTGGAAAATAGGAGAGAGAATGGGGGAATAAAAGGAGAAACATGGGCGTGCAATTTAACCATCAAGCCAAATCCTCTCCAATGAGGAGTCATTTTGCTTGGTATCTTCATATCATTACAGAAGTTAAACACAATTCTTTCTCTTTCATTTCTTTCAGATTCCTTACGCAAACATCATCAGAAAAGAAAAGATCAACACTCATCTCAACAAGTGAAAGAAGGTGATTGTTGATGATTACTTTCAGCCACTTTCCAAAGGGAAATCTTAAAGGTGGACCCCAATTTGCCTAGATATGACTATGTTTCTAGTACTGCATTTGCATTTTAGACTGAATGTCCATGACTTTAGAAGGTCAATTAGAGGCTTATTATGAAATTCAACTTCTTAGTGTTCATCTTCTTAAATGTATTTATCCTGGTTAAGCACATTTCAACAATCCAATAGATAAAGTGTGAATCATGTTTGAGCAGATAAATGTTAAAACTTATGTGAAAAGAAAACTGACATGAATGCTAGTTCCTTATTTTTCTGTTGTCCTTACAGGTGGAATCAGCTGAGTCCCATATAAGAAGCTGCCTGGATTTCTGTGAATGATCCCCTCAAAAAAACAAACAAAAAAAAAACAGACTCAGACAGAAATTGATGGAAAAGATTGACATGATCAGGAAAGAATATGACCCTATTCAGTATTGATGTACATTTCGCACCTTTCCTGGAACACAACCTCTGTTAAAACCCTCTGTCAAATAGCCCTGTCTGGGAAGGACACATTTGGACCCGTTTGGTCCACTGAGAACCCTTAGACAGAAGTTTTAATACTTGTTTCCATTTTTTCTCTCCTAATCTTACTGCAGTGAAAGGGACTTAACTGGAAACATCAGGACAAATAGAATGCCTCCCTCTCTTTCTTTGTTGCTGCCCTGGCAGTTAGACTTGAAGCCTATCTCAACTACGATAAAAGCATGCTGTCACAACCTTCCTATTTTTGTGAATATTGGAGATGTTGGCCACCAGGAAAGCAGTTGTAGGCTTTCTCATGGAACTCTCAATTCAACAAGCCCCTCAAAGACGAGGAGCAAGAAGAAAATTCACAGACATCCAAGATTGGACTGCTGCTGGACAAAATATACATACACCAAACTGTGCATGAGGATCTTCACTCTGCAATTGCTGCTCTTGTTAAAATTGTCCTTGCTGAGGTTTTACCATAAAGTGAAACAAACATTCTAACCTTTATTTACTGGCAACAGCTGAACCAAAAGTAGTTTCACTCATGCTTATGTTAATTGACCAAAACAGATGCAAATGAGCCCAAATCATTTTGATTAATAGAAGAGATCAGCTAATGGTGATGACTTAAAGAACCCAAGCTCGGGCCATTAGATGCCTCTGCCTCTATATGCCAGATGAAGAACATAACAAGGAATAAAAATAGAAGTTACTAGTTTTATTCTTAAAACTGCAATTCGACCAATATTTCAATAGGGCGGTAACACATCAAAAGTGTCATGCTTTGTGCTATCTGAACAGTTACCCAAAGTTTCATTGTTGCAAAGGAATTTGAATGAAAAAATATGTTGCTGCATCCGACCATGTAAATCAGGGGATTTACACGATCGGATGCAGCAACATATTTTTACTTTGTTAAAAGATATTCTGAAGGTACCTTTAACCCTCCACCTAGATGTCATACATCCCCTACACATCCACCCAGAGAAAGGGTTGTAATGCCACCAGCTTAATGTCTTTTGGATTTCATCAGATGGTAAATACATCAATAGTTGTTGCAACAGACATTTTGAAGCCCATTTTGCGTACTTGTTCTGGTAAGTGTCTAGGAACTGAGGAGCAAGAGACTTAAGTTTGGTAGTTTGTTGCAAACCTACTTGTAAATGATTTAACCTGGCTGTATAAAATGTTATATGTGAGAAGTTAATAATCAGATAATCTATGTCTTTGTTTGTTTATTTGTTTATTTTTTTGTTCATTTGTTTGTTTGTTTGTTTGTGTAATAATCTATGATCAGGGCCTAAGGCCCTATTTGTGAAATACATTATTTATTATAATGTTGAAACAAAACATAACTGAGATGATGATGATGGTTGTGGATGGTGTTGGCGCGTCAAGTGTATGTCACAAAGAACAAAATGAGAACTCACTCATCTCCTAATAGGGTGAAATGACTAAATGGTAAAACTTGTCATTTTCAAAGACAAATTTTATTCTTAGAAACTGTTTATGCATATGCATTACAATATGTTCTTGTAGTTTCTCTACTATTTATGGTACATTAAAAGTCTACAACAACTATGTTAAGGCCTATTTCTTTATGTTTTTGCGTGTTTCAGTTCAGCATTTGCAAATTTAAAGACTTATTTGAATAAGTTGAAATGAACAGATAAAAACACAAACACTTTTTTCAAGATTACAAATTATGAAAAATGTAAACCTAAACAAGAAACACAATAAACAAGCAACTGTTGTCTGTGTGTCCTTGTTGCTTTTGGAGGCAGAATCTTTCAATATCAAAATGCCTCAGCAAAAACAAAATAATGTGGGATTTAATTAAGCATGGTATCTGGATGAACAACAGCAAAGAATCACAGCCATGTAGGAGAGCAAAATAAGTCCCAAGCTTACAGGGTGAACTATTCAAAATAGGAATTAAAGTAGGTTTATGATATAAAATATGGTTAGACAAAAAAATATAAAGTATATAAACCCCATGACATTCTTTTTTTCTGTCGCATCTGTTGCACAACAATGGCTGCCACTTTACAGCTTCTGCATCTCTGGGTGACGAAACAGCAGAACTAGGACTAGAACTTAGACTTGCCAGCACATTTACATTGTCTTCCCTCATTCACACCACTTATCTTTGGACTTATGGATATGTTGGATTGCATGAGTAAGGGTTTCTCAGCAAGAGTAAGTTTTTGGTCATTTTTAATAGCAAGATAGCAAATAGAGTATGTTACTCTACTTTGAAGGAGAAAAAGAACGTAGATTTTCTGCCTGCAAGCACAGAGCTAATTGTACCAATGGAATGAAGAGGAAAACTAGATGTTACAAGGTTGGAAATACAGAATAACATCTATTAGCTTATCAGCAATGTTTTTCTGTCTCCTATAATCTTTTACCCTGTGTCCTGTTGGCTAGGGTGGTAACCAGAAAGTTGGATGTTTTGGGGTTGATCCAGGAATCAAAACCCAGGTCCTTAATCTCATCCACTCAGTTTATAATAAGAGGTCAGAGAGCTATTGTCCACAAACCCAGAGAAAAAATAGGGCTAGATTCAAACAAATATGATAATCAAAATATTTTATGAAATAAATATTTCCTATGGGTTGCTTTCCTTTGAATTTTCCGACTGTAATAGTTCATGATCGTTAATGACCTCTCCCAAAGTAGTATTTTTGATAATTAACACAGGGTAACAAAGCGTTTCTGGAACCCATTTTTTTTTTATCTGACTTAATTAAACATGAGGTGGTTACACACAAAGTTTTTTTTAAAACAGCTCAGTAAAGATCAATTCAGCTTCAAACTAATGATAACATTTCTTCAACTTGGTCTCTGTACCACAGACATATTTCAATCAGGAGAGACACAGTTTGAAGATTAAAGGTTATTTATTACAACTGAATGAATAATGAGACTTGACAGAAATCTTTGGTGTAAGGACTCTATGGGGATCATTTTGTGAACGTAGGATGCGTGAATTTGGCAGCAGAAGAAATCCCCCTAGAGTCCAGACACTGGTGGTGGAGGTAGATGAATCCTAGGAATTGAAGACTTGTGGAGACCAGGTGGAGATGGGGAGGTGGAGGGGTGCGCACCATCAATGCAAGAAGGAACTAGCTGGAGAGAGAGAGAGACAAATTAAAAAAGACAGCAGAAAGTTGTCAGGCTGACGATAAGGGCGTGCCACTGAGCTATTGGATGATAGCCGCTGCTGATTAACCAATGACAGCTCAGGAGCGTGCAGCTGGAAGCAGGTGAGCTATTGAACGAGGGAGAGGAGAGTTAAACCACTGCTGTGATTGCTTTATAGTCTTCCTGTCCGAACTTTCACTAGAGCTACATTAGTGGCCTACAGAAAAAAGTTTCAACGTTCTATTCTCAGCCAAAAGACATGTGTTAATGACTTAACATAGAGTATGGTTTAGACCTGCTCTGTTTGTAAAAGTATCTTGAGACAATGCTTGTTGTGATTTGGCGCTATACAAATAAAGATTGATTGATTATTGAAAAGTTTGTGTTTTTTAAAACTGCTTCTATTGTGTAAAAGGGTTCTATACGGGTCCTTATCTATAGTTCTGGAACAAAAGGTATAGGATTTTTTGTTTTTATAGAATTAACTTCTGTATTGTAAAACAAGTCTGTACAAGAAATAATATTAGTGTTTCCCCAAAGACATTTTCAGAGTTCTTCAAATGAGAGAAAGTTTCTTCCATGTTCAAGCTGTTAATTTGCTATCTCCAGAATAAGGGTGATACAAAAATACAAAACGACAACACAAATGATCACATAATTAAAGTAACAAAGGCATATTTAATGAATACACAGTGCAGCATATTGCTCAAATAACTACACATACAGCTAGCATAACTGCTTCATCCATGTATAAAAATCTTGCAGAATTAGCATTACACTTGCTGTAATCGCTTAATTTTAACACTTTGACTACAGTTAAATCAAAGCCCCATTTAGCCTGCTAAAATGAAACTAAAGTGGGAAGCTTGCCTGTAAATTTGATCCTTTCAAGGGGTTGTGGACGAGTTAGCATAGCAGGGAACCCAGCAAGTCAGGAGTTTTCAGGTTGTTTTCAAAGCATATGAAACATAATCCTGTAAGTATATGTGGGATGAGTAGATTGTTTTTTTGAGTTCAAATTAACTTGACTGTGACATCCATTTTCTAAGAAATGCATTTGCCCAAAAGATCAACCACAGACTTGTATTTACCATAGACTGTATAAAATATAGATGTAGTATCCGTGACGTCACCAATCTATTCCTGAGCACTGTTTTGAAGCCAATCAACGGCGGCAGCCATATTGGAAATGCGGAACTCAACCAGGCATAGTTTGACGTAAAGGGGCGGAGTTTGAGCCTCTTAGCCAACAGCTATGTGTACCTGACCGGGAGTCAAGTCAGTCATGTCCTTATTTGGGAAAAAACTTGTAATCTTAATATCTTATGAACCTTGACCAGAGGTTGCCGCTTGGTATTTACACACAGACCTGAACAGAGTCACACAGAGATGGATAAGCTTACGCTTGTTATAAGTGTTGTCCATGAACTTTGCCCTTGGTATAAAATGTATCATATCTGGTCAAGTGTGCAGATCACAGCAGGAGTTCTTGGTACACTGGATGTGGTGGGGTGTCAACTTCACACTTTTGAAGGTTGCTGTTGTCTGATCATCTGCCAGAGGTGGTGCTGGAGAGGTGACTTTAATCAAACCGACACAATGACATTTTCATGTCTAAATTGGCTCCAACAAACTGAGTGACAGCACAGACTGCTTGTATCCCCAACCTCCCTAATTACTACCCAATCTTCACTCTGAATTTCACTGTCATCTACTGCTAGAGCTGATATAACATCAAGTTTGACAACTACCTAAACGTCATCATCTGTCTGATAATCAGTTTCTTCAACAATGGTACCAAGAGTGCAAGAAGCACTAGAGATGCCAACTCCAGACTTGTGACTGAGGAAGCAGTATTTATAATTTTGTATCTCTGCGAAGGATTCGGTATACCCCAATAGTGTAACTTGTTACTTGCAGCTGCACAGCCTCCGTTCCAATCACCAAACCCAGTACTGGATGCAGGACCCCAGAGACGTTCACAGTTATAAGCCAGTGCCAACACTAAATTTAATGGCTGCTAAATGAGCTAATCCATTTCACAAGGTGTAATTCTAACAAGGACTGTAGCAACCGAGCAGCTGCAAGTATAATGTTGTGAACTGCATCTCAGCATGCAGAAGTTGTACAGGCAGTTCATGCAAGAACTGTATCCATGGTGATGAAGAGACAGGAAAAGATAAAGACCTAGACTTCTGAGACACTTTATTGCTTTGTTTATGACAGTATTGCTTTGTAACTAGAATTTGAAATATTGACATGAACAAATGAAGCTACTTTTGAATTGAAGTGTAAAAATGTGCATGGCCGTTACTCCACCGAGGAGTGATTGTGTTGCAACACAAACTTGTAATAATTTCAGAATCTTGAATAAGCCCTAGTTTGACCCCTCACAAGCATCTTATTGTCTCCTTTCTGAAGTCCGTAAGCTCCAATGTCTTGTAGGTTCCTCTGAGTCGCTGCCATAGAAGTCCTGCTGCTGTGGACATTCCAGAATCCAGCTGCTACAGACGTGCCGGATTCCAGTGGCAACAGCTAATACTACTATCCGCCTCATCACTATCATTGCTCTCTCTCTCTCTCTCTCTCTCTCTCTCTCTCTCTCTCTCTCTCTCTCTCTCTCTCTCTTATTCTCCTCTATCCCTCTTTCCAACCCCAACTCGGTCAAGGCAGATTGCAGATTACATGAGTCTGGTTCTGCTCAAGGTTTCTGCCTGTTGAAAGGAAGTTTTTCCTCGCCGCCGTAACTAGCTAAATACTGTGAGGTGTAATGCTCATGGTGGATTAAGATGAGATAAGACTGAGTCTCACCTTGTCTTGGTGTTGGGTCTTTGTTCATAATATGACATAGAATATGGTCTAGACCTGCTATGTTTGTAAAAGGGTCTTGAGATAACGTTTGTTGTGATTTGGCAAAACATTGTCAAGTTTTAATTTATAAGGTATTCAAACATTCAGCAGCTGTCGCGGATTTTACTACGGGAGTTGAATCAAAGCTTTTTATATTTGTAAGTAGACACCTTTATGAACAGAATTTTTTAGTAAGGAATCTATTCCCAGATTTGTTGCAATATTCCCTGTCTACTTAAAGCTATATAAATGTGCTTATTATTCATTATAAGTAGCCAGTTCATAAAAAGTGTCACCAAAGATACTAACCACAGTGCATTGTTTTGAGCCTTTTTTGCAATTTTCTCCTACCTGTCAAAATGTCACTAGTTTTAGTATTCAGTATGATACTGCATCAAAACTTCTGTTCTGTATTTTGGTCTCACCTCCATGTTTGTCTTGCCTACCCCTTTCTGCTCCATTTAATCAGTAATCCCCATTTGTTGTGAATTATCACTATTTCCTTCCCAGCTAACCTCGAATTTTCATTTTTTCCCCCCTAACCCTTCTGTCCTTTGGATTCTAAATACGTGGAAAACTGGATTAGCTGGAATTAAAAGCATATGTTTATCAGAGAGATTTACACAGTAAAGCTACTTTGTTCTGTGATTAGTAAGAGTTTAGCTGTGGGTTTAGAATTAAATTTGTAAGTGGTTACAGGCCACTACGTAGATGTTTATTTGCAGTTAACAGGTCAGGATATGGGTTTTTTTTGGTTGTCAACAAAAATTACTGGTTTGTTAACATTTAACAGTTAACATGGGTTTTTAAATGAAGAAACTTTATTTTCTGTTTAAAATCCAACTGAATGTCATTGAGTGCTCTGAAATTATAGGTAGTGAATTGGATATGTTCATCTCTACATTCTTAGTAAAGAAAGAAAACCTTACATTGAACAGTTTTTTCTCAAAATATATACGTAGACATCCTCCTGCTGCGGACGATCTGGACTCCAGCTGATACGGACATGCTGGACTCCAGCGGCAACAGCTTCTACTACTCGTCTCATCACTATCACTTCTCTCTCTTACTCCCCTCTATCTGTCTTTCCAGACCCAACTCGGTCGAGGCATGATGGCTGTCTAACATGAGTCTGGTTCTGCTCGAGGTTTCTGCCTGTTAAAAGGAAGTTTTTCCTCACCACTGTAACTAGCTGAATACTGCGATGTGCAATGCTCATGATGGATTAAGGTGGGGTCAGACTGAGTCTTATCCTGTCTTGAAGTTGGGTCTCTGTTCATAATTTGACATAGAGTGGTCTAGACCTCCTATGTTTGTAAAAGCGTCTTGAGATAACGTTTGTTGTGATTTGGCGCTATACAAATAAAGATTGATTGATTGATTGATTGATACTTGTTTAAAACTGATATCTAAATTACTGAAATGCCTAATTGAAAATGATGATAATTCTAATAGTAATAATAAAAATACAAATACAAATACAAATAATAATAATAATAATAATAATAATAAGAAGAAGAAGAAGAAGAAGAAGAAGAAGAAGAAGAAGAAGAAGAAGAAGAAGAAGAAGAAGAAGAAATGTGAATTAAGTGCTTTTACTTCTTTATGTTTTCACAACTATGAGCTCTATGGCATTTATGTAGAAAAACAAAAAGTGAAAACAAAAAATAACCTTGACATTCAGTGTAATTCACAAGCAGAACGATAAGAGGATTTGATCAGCGTTATCTGGTGTCATTTAGGGAGGGTTGTTATCATTTTGATAATACCTCAGACTATATTAAATCTATCTGAATGCCATAAAAGACCCACTAATGCAATGCACTTTTTTGCTGTTAGATGAATGGGGCAATATTTTAATTCTGAGTTAATAAGTGGTTAATGATAACCCTCTTATCTATTTATAACATAAATGGATAAAACATAACACTGAGGAAACTAAATTGTACAAAAGAAAAATGTATATTGAAAAATGTGGACCTGAAAATGAAAAAAATAGCAAAGAAATAAGAACTTGAATGATTTTATAGACAAAAAAACTGTGGTGTTTTGTGCTACAGGGCCACCTTGAGAATAAGAATCTGAATAGAAGGATAGGATCAGCTTTATATGTGAATAATGGGCCATATGGACAAGAGGACTAGATTTCACAAGTGTGAAAAGTAAAATCAAGGAAAACAACAGGAAAAGTAAAACAATGGTCATATAGTTGGGGCTTTAAGCTTCCTCCAATGAAGTCTTCTTACGAAAGGGAAAGAAAAACAGAACCTACAGTTATATGGCCATAATATGGAAAATGTAAACTTTTTAAAATATCTGGGTATTTGGTTAGACCAAAAGGGTACATGGAAAATATGTGTAGAAAAGGTAGAATCAAAATGTAATAAAGTTATCAATTTAAAGTGAGCAATAGCTGGGCATGGTTGGGAAGCTCACAAACAATTGTTGATGTAATAGGCAGGTAATAGGAGAAGTGCCCTCAGACCTAAGAAGAGACAAACACATGCTCACATATTAGAGTCAGCTATGTGGATTTGGTAATGCAAACCTTGTCAAAAGTGTAATCAAAGAATGTTGGATATACAGTGCATCCGGAAGGTATTCACACAATTCACACAATTCTACACAAAATACTCACATAATGACAAAGTGAAAAATGTTTTGTATACATTTTTGCAAATTAATTAAAAATAAAACACTCAAGAATTGCATGTACATAAGTATTCACACCCTTTGCTTTGAAACTCAAAATTGAGCTAAGATGAATCCTATTTCCTCTGACATCTTTGAAATATTTCTACAACTTGATTGGAGTCCACCTGTGGTAAATTCAATGATTGGACGTGATTTGGAAAGGCACACACCTGTCTATATAAGATCCCACAGTTGACAGTGCATGTCAGAGCACAAACCAAGCCATGAAGTCAAAGGGTTTTTCTGTAGACCTGCATACAGATTGTATAGAGGCACAGATCTAAGGAAGGGTACAAAAATAAATCTGCTGCATTGAAGGTCCCAAAGAGCACAGTGGTCTCCATCATACGTAAATGGAAGAAGTTTTCAACCACCAGGACTCTCCCTAGAGCTGGCTGCCTGGCCAAAAAGAGCGATCAGGGAGGTGACCAAGAACCTGATGGTAACTCTGACAGAGCTCGGGCGTTCCTCTGTGCAGATGGGAGAACCTTCCAGAAAGACAACCATCTCTGCAGCACTCCACAAATCAGGCCTTTATGGTAGCGTGGCCCGACAGAAGCCACTCCTCAGCACAAAGCACATAAAAGCCCACTTGGAGTTTGCCAATAGGCACCTTAAGGACCTAAACAACATTCTCTGGTCTGATGAAACCAAGATTGAACGCTTTGGCTTGAATGCCAAGCATCATGACTGGAGGAAACCAGGCACAGCTCATCACCTGGCCAATACCGTCCCTACAGTGAAGCATGGTGGTGGCAGCAGCATCATGCTGGATGTTTTTCAGCGGGAGGAACTGGGAGACTAGTCAGGATATAGGGAAAGATGAATTCAGCAAAGTACAGAGATTCTTGATGAAAACCTGCTCCAGAGCGCTCTGGACCTCAGACTGCAGTGAAGGTTCACATTCCAACAGGACACTGATCCTAAGCACACAGCCAAGATAACAAAGGAGTGGCTTCAGGACAAGTCTCTGAATGTCCTTGAGTGGCCCAGCCAGAACCCGGAATTGAACCCGATTGAACATCTCTGCAAAGACCGGAAAATAGCTGTGCACTGACGCTCCCCAATCCAAGCTCATCAAGCTTGAGAGGATGTGCAAAGAAGGATGGGAGAAACTCCCCAAATCCAGGTGTGCTTAGGTGGGCCAAAAGAAAGAAACTAAAATCAATATTTTTTTAAACGTTAGACCATATTGCTAACAACCAAAAATGTAGAGGTTGATGAAAAACAGTATACTAAGTTCTAAAAGAAGTACAAAGTACAAACAAGTACATTGATACAGGAACCAATATATAGAAGCTTACCAAATAAAGATAACCCTAACCGATGAATTTTATTTTGTACTATTGGTAAATAATAATCAAAAAATCAATCTTTATTTGTATAGCGCCAAATTACAACACACTTTATCTCAAGACACTTTTACCAACATAGAAGGTCTAGACCATACTCTATGTTAAATTATGAAAAAAAAACCAACATCAAGATGAGCATTGCACCACAGTATTTAGCAAGTTACAGTGGCAATGAAAAACTTCTTTTTAACAGGCAGAAACCTCAAGGAGGACCAGGCTCATGTTAGACAGCCATCTGCCTCAACCGAGTTTGGGTTGGAAAGAGGGATAGAGGAGAATAACAGAGAGAGAGAGCGATGATAGTGATGAAACGGATAGTAGTAGTTGTAGCAGTCGTAGTAGTTGTTGCCGCTGGAGTCTGAAACGTCCACAGCAGCATCACATTCACACCACATCCACTCCCTGATGGTAGATGGTACTCTACAGTGTGGTAGTAGTCGTAGTATTACCTAATCTCATTCCTACACTCTCAAACACTGCTGAGCAACTTGGGGTCCAGCGTCTTGCCCAAGGATACTTCGGCATGTGACCGCAGGAACTGGGATCGAACCGCTAACCTTCCAATTGATAAACGACCGACTCTACCAACTGAGCCACAGTCCATGTGTCTTATCTTAAGGTCATTTAAAACATAGAACAAAAAATCTTTTAACATATTGTATGTTCTATGCCTAAATCTATTCCTAAACCCAAATGAATGCAATGTAGGCCTTTCACAAATTAACCCTTTATTATAGTAGTGATTCTAGCAAGAGCACATGGGAAATATATAACAGTATATCTCTCTGTGTGTGTGTGTGTGTGTGTGTGTGTGTGTGTGTGTGTGTGTGTGTGTGTGTGTGTGTGTGTGTGTGTGTGTGTGTGTGTGTGTGCGAATCAGGTTGGTGTTGTGTGTGTGTGTGTGCGAATCAGGTTGGTGTTTAGAGAAATAATTGTGCCCTTACATTGATAACTACATGACAAAAATCCAAGCGTGTCTAAATAATAGGGGATCAAATAGTCGGATTGGCAACAAAATGAAATCCCAAAATCTGTATTTTAGGCAAATGTTTGGACAAGGCAGTTTATAATCCCTTCAATTCATCCTGATACAGGTTTGAACAACACAGTAATCTGCTAAATTATATTCATGAATGCATCATCTCTAAAAAAAACATTATCAATAAAAAAAAAAACCCATAAAGCTTCATTTGCAGCTATCTAAAACTAGAGTGCCAGAAAAATAGTGAGTCATAAGCAGAGCAAGCTTTGCTGACAACTATACCATCATTCCCACTTGCCCTTTCATCGTTACAAGCCACTAAGTGTTTTCCAATTTTCTGTGCATCTTCACCATTTCTTTTGCTGCAGGTCTACATTATGGCGAGCAGACAGGCTGTGAAGGCTGTGCTTATTGACCTCAGTGGAACTCTTCATATAGAAAATACAGCAGTACCAGGGGCACAGGATGCCCTGAAGAGGTAAGAAAATGGTCCTTCCACAGATGTTAGACCAACATACCCATAGCAGTGATGTTGCTCGATGTGCGTCCTGTGTCCACACAGTAAAATCACTGCTCATGTGTCCCAGGGATGCACCTATCACTCCCATGCAGAATTATCTGTAACATCCGTGTAATGACGCTACTTGGCTCAACGCTGAATGTTTTCTCAATAGCCCCTAAACTTTTAGGCTATTAACAATGTTACAATCCCCTGTCAGCCCCGTCTGTCTTATGTTTTAGGTTAGGGAATTCACAAGACCGTGAGGGGTTATAGATCATTTTAGGCCGCTACGCAAGTCTGGTTATTGTTTTGTAAAATGTTCCCTAACAGGTAGCGTGGGATCCAGTTTAATTTATATGGGGCGGTATTGGTCACCCAGGTAACTAGGTACTAGGTCACAGAAACATAGAAGCTCATTTTTGGGAAATTTGCTCTGATAGTTGCTGCTGAGTGTTGTGATAGATGATAAAACAAAGAGGCCGTATCTGTATGGCAGTGTCATTTTTAGCAGTTAATTTGACCAAATTAAACTTGATTTTTCCCTTTTGATAGGGTTAGTAAATGCAGCAAAAATAATATTAAATTGATAAATAGCAACAATACATACACATTCTCCTTTTCATTCATAAGATAGTCCTTTACATTCATTCCCTTTCTCAAATTAATATTTCTGAGAAGGCACGAGTGAAAATTAATCACCTTCAACAAGTCATATTTTGGTTTTAGAATGCTGGAACCAGTTGCAGAACAATCAGGTATATAACAGTATTGACTCTAAAGGATTTTTTTTTCTGGTAACAATATTGTTTTCCCTAAATTGATAAACAGATTCTTTGTAATTGTATATCTATATTCATATCTTAAATTGCTTTATATATATATATATATATATATATATATATATATATATATTTATATATATATATATTTATATACATATGTAAATACATATGTATATAAATATATATACGTCGTTTTTTATAGTTTGTTTATTATTCATCATGTTGTGCACCATAAAGGTGCCCAGCCCATATGGACTTACAAGACACTACAAAAACAAAACAAAATAGGAGCAACAACATAAGAAGAAAAATAAAAAAGAAGAAAGAAGAGCAGTAACAATACTGCACATGTCCAACAATGACCTAAAGTAATTCACAAGCACAGTGGTACACTTCAGACATTTGACAGTGACAACAACTAAATCAGACATAGAGTGTGCTCCTACGCTGCTGAACAGCATTTAACACAGACTGAGCAAACTGGAACATTTTGTGTGAAAACAGGAACTGAAGTCTATCTTCATCAGACATGGAAAACAAATCAGGACAGTTTTCTGATATTTTGTTGAAAAGGAGGCACCTGAGATCATGATATGATGGACAGTGGAATAAAAAGTGCATTTCATTTTCAACTTCCTCCAGATCACACAAGGAACACTTTCTTTCCTCCTCGGGAACAGAGTGGAAGTTACCTGTCTCTAATATGTATATGTATACATATATCTGTGTGTGTGTGTGTGTGTGTGTGTGTGTGTGTGTGTGTGTGTGTGTGTGTGTGTGTGTGTATCTTTTAACTAAAGCAATCAAACAAAAAGCCTGAAGTTGATTCATTGTTGTTTAACAAGACTTATTGAAGAGGTCAAAGATTGGAAACGAATACATGTACTCCCCTCAAAATATTTAGAAAAATCTACTCTGACCAAGAAAAAGTGGCACACACAGAAAGCCTGCCTTAGAGCCAAGGTTTTGTATTTCTTTTTTAGGCTACTGCAAACATGCAGCCCAGACTCCGCAAGTGATGGCCGCAGGAAACACACTGCGCACACAGACTCCATGGAACAGCTCAGCTCCCAGTCCCACCACACTGCTTTTGAAACCCTACACCACTCTTTGTGCCGAACAGGCACAACATCGGACGTCACAAACATCTGCCGCCTCCGTTAGGGAGGAAGAGGATGAGGGAGAGGAAGGGGCCGACCAGGTGCCTTTATAGTCGTCCGCCTGGTAATTATGTGCCACACTGACCCCTCACAGTAGGGAGTGCAACTCCCTATCTTGCCACACATACATTATACCTTCCTTCATAACTAAAGAGTTTGAGTGCATCAGTAGCTTACTACACTGCGGTTAGTTACACTTTCACTACAGACGTTGTATTTTTGCTTGTTTGCACAGCTCTGTACTAAATAATAAGAATTTTACATAATACAATCCTACCTCAAACAGAGAAAGTTTGATATACAGTTGCAAGAAAAAGTATGTGAACCCTTTGGAATTACCTGGATTTCTGCATAAATTGGTCATAAAATATGTTCTGATCTTCATCTAAGTCACAACAATAGACAAACACAGTCTGCTTAAACTAATGTCACAAAAATAATTATATGTTTTCATGTTTTTCATGGTGACCACACCATGTAAACATTCACAGTACAGGGTGAAAATAGTATGTGAACCCTTGGGTTTAATAACTGGTTCACCCTTCTTTGGCAGCATTAACCTCAACCAAACATTTTCTGCAGATCAGACCTGAACAACGGTCAGGAGGAATATTGGACCATTACTCTTTGCAAAACTTTTCAGTTCAGCAATATTCTTGGGATGTCTGGTGTGAATCGCTCTCGTGAGGTCATGCCACAACATCTCAATCGGGTCGAGGTCAAAACTCTGACAGAGCCACTCCAGAAGATTTATTTTCATCTGTTGAAGCCATTCTGATGTTGGTTTACTTCTGTGCTTTGGGTCGTTGTCCTGTTGCATCCCCCATCTTCTGTTGAGCATCAATTGATGGGTCGATGGCCTTAAGTTCTCCTGCAAAATGTCTTGATAAACTTGGGAATTCCTTTTTCTGTCGATGATAATAATCTGTCCAGGCCCTGAGTCAGCAAAGCAGACCCGAACCATGACGCCCCCTCCACCACCCTTCACAGTTGGGATGGGGTTTGATGTTGGTGTGCTGTGCCTTTATTTCTCCACACATAGCGTTGTGTGTTCCTTCCAAACAACTCAACTTTGGTTTCATCTGTCCACAGAATATTTTGCCAGTAGTGCTGTGGAACATTCAGGTGCTCTTTTGCAAACTTCAAACCTGCAGAAATTATTTTTTTGGACAGCAGTGGCTTCCCCCATGGTGTCCTTCCATGAAGTCTTGTTCAGAGTTCTACATATTGTAGATTCTTCAACAGAGATGTTAGCATGTGTCAGAGTGTTTAACGTATCGTAGATTCTTCATGTTTACATGGTGTGGTCAATAAAAACATGAAAACATATATTTTTTTGTGGTATTAGTTTAGACAGACTGTGTTTGTCTATTGTTGGGACTTAGATGAAGATCAGAGCACATTTTATGACCAATTTATGCAGAAAACAGGTCATTCCAAAGGGTTCACATACTTTTTCTTTTAAACTTTAAAAACAATCCTCTAATACAAATGTACCACTTGTGTTCTCAGGATATTACTCTTCTCCTCCAGGTTTATTCTTTGTTTGTGTACAATGGCCTTACTATGCCGTCATACACAAACAAGACGGTAACGTAGCTTGTAACTCCTGAGGTCTGCAGACTTTTTTTTTTTTTTTACTTTTACTGAAAAAAATGCAATCTTACATATTTTTAAAATAATAATGTTTTTTGTAGACTTCCTAAATCAAATCCCTCTTCCTCTGCCTGACAAATTGCAGTCTTCTTTTCCTTACGAGTTCAACCAATCCTTAAAAAAATAAATGAATACATTTATACAAACTGTCAAGAACAATAAAAAGTACAAATAAAGCATGGATTTCAAAAGTGTTTATCCTCTGTTGTCTACATAACAGGAAATTTTGCATCATATCAAATATTACATATTTAAAAAATATATATATTCTGGATAGGATCTTAGTGTCAGTGTGCCAGTTCCCCTGGCAGTCTAAGCCTATAGCAGCATAACTAAGATCTGGTCCAAGCCTGAGCTGGGTCTAACTATAAGCTTTATCAAAAGGAAAGATTTAAGCCTAATCTTAAAAGTAGAGAGGGTGTCTGCCCCCTGGACCCTGACTGGTAGATGATTCCAAAGAAGAGGGGCCTGATAACTGAAGGTTCTACCTCCCATACTACTGTTGTTGTTCATAACAGGTAATTCTGCATCATATCATAAAATATCAATTTACAAAATGTATATTCTCTGGGCTCTGCAGTCAAGAGTTTCTTTGTGCTTCTGATTATTGTACGGATAAACCAAAACAATAAATTCTACATTACAAATAGAGGCGTCTCAGACCAAAGTTTTAAGATGCTTTTCCAGGAGCAACATATGTGTTCAAAAATGTAATTGATGTTGTTTATTTACCAGAAGTTATATGACAGAGATGCATTATGCTCACTAATGTATTCTAAACATTGAACACTTAAAAAGAGATGCAAACAATGTTTGTTTTGTTTTCTTATTCAGAGTTTTAAATAAACTATTTGAGGCAATTGATCCAATGTCACAAGCTCGTAACAGTAGCATGTCAGTGTTGTCTAGGAAGAAAAGAAAAAGTGATCCGGATACTCTCTTATTACAAGTTTTTATTTCTATGCTTTTAAAATGTGCCTGTACTTTAGACAGACTCAAACTCTCTCTCCCAGGCTGTGAATTTGTCCATCAGGTTTCTGGCTGAAGGTTTGGTGTGAGAGATGACCTTCCGAAAGTCATCAGTTGTCACAGTTTCCAGCTGGAAATCAGGCATACCAGAATCACCTGTGAGGGAGAATCCCATTGTGGTGTAAGTGTTGTATTCAAGGACTCATGACAGAAAACATAGCTATTTTGGTATGTGTGTGCATTTTATTTTACCGTCCTGGTGGGATTCAAGAGCATCAAAAATCTTGCGGACTGGTCTCATCGCAGCCTCCTTACACACCAGTCTTAAATCAGAGCCAGAGTAACCTTCCATCTCCTTAAACACACACAACAGCTTTGTGATTTTTGATTTATACTTCACAAAGGACATTTTGAATGGATACAATGGGTCTTACTCTAACAGACCTTTGCTAGATTTTCATAGTCCAGCTCAGTTCGTAGCTCCACCCCTCCAGTGGCACTAAGAGGAGGCAGCCAATGAGAAATCATGGTTTGGCGAGCTATTGAGGAGGGAAGACTGACTAGAATCCTTTTCTCTAACCTCCGCAGCATTGCATGGTCCAGCTCCCTGATTGAAGAGCAGGAACAGCTACAAATTAGTAAAGCGCTTTGCATTTCTCTTTCTTTTCCAGTCCCAACATATCCTGAATCTAAAAAATAAGTTGACCAATAGGACATCTGCCATTCAATGAGCAAAATATCTCTTGAGGAAAGCAGAGCACAGAGAAAGGAGAAAACTAAGGAGTAGAAGTGAAAACAGAATTATGTACAAGGACCTATTGGAACACAATGATTTTTTTCTTTCTCTCTTCTTTGTCCAAATGAATTGCATATTTTGGGGGCTACACGTGTTCAAACTTGCAAATGCATTAAGGCCTGAGGGAAAATTTGACATTTTAGGGATTTGGAGTAAAACTTCATAAAAAGTAGCCCCTACCCTAAATCTTCAAAGTTCATTCCCTCCAGCAGTGGGTTCAACCTGCATGCATAAGCATCAGTATGCATATAGCATGCACAGACATACAAAAAAAGTCTCATACTGCCACAGTGAAATCTCGACAGGAAGTCCACAAATGTGAGTTGAATATCTGTTTGAGCCGAGATACAGGGTGCATTTTTGAATGTTGCCAAATAATAAAAATCCCTTTTACCTCCATATATAATGTTTGATCCTGACATGACATGTATGATAAGTGTCCCAGGCTGAACACACCTCCATGCAAGCAAAATAACCACAGTGCCCCCCTTCTGCAAACAGGAAATTATGATTTACTCTATAATGCACCTCTCTTCCTCTGTTCAACTTATTGACCACTTATTTGGTCAGGAAAGCCTTCAGACTTTGATGAAGCATTATTCTAATTATGCAATTATATATTACACCACCTATTGGAAACAAGTGGCAAAGATTCCTTTATGCAGTTCTGAATTAGCTGTCAATGATAACTGTTTCACTAGTGCACTGTCATCAACATGTCCTACAGATGATTACTTGGTCAAAGTCAAAGCCCCACCTGCTGGGTAAAGGCAGTACTACAATATCCTCTCTGTGCTTGAGATTCTGGTGGTTCAGATTCTGGTGTGCTTCTCACAGATACATTATGCCTTCATGTGCACAAAGGTGTGTTGGACAATTGTTGTGTTCACTATCTTAATAAACAAAAACAATGATAACTATTTCACGTGTGTCTATGTTTAAGTGTTACCAAGGCAAGTTGGAGGCAGCCAATATAAACACCAGGTCATCAGATTTTGCAAGTCCGTCCATCTGGACCAGAAGCTCAGTCTTCATCCTGCGGCTTCCCTCATGCTCTCCTCTGAAAACAAATCAAGCAAGTTAATTTAGTCAGTTATGACTTAAGTTTCCTAAAATTCATATTATGTTAAATGTATTTATGTAAATACTTTTTCAATCACACCTTCTAAAATATATAAAATTCAGTTCTGCAAGAACAAATTTCTCAAATTCCAGGAAATAGGAGTTGGAAGATGAATGGAATGGAAATTGATTTGTTTTGGTTACTTTTCCAACAGTGTGAGTGCATGTAGAGAAATTAAGTGATGTTAAATCTATCCGAGACTATCCGTCTCATCACTATCATCACTCTCTCTTTCTCTTATTCTCCTCTATACCTCTTTCCAACCCAAACTTGGTCGAGGAAGATGGCTGCCTGACATGAGTCTGGTTCTGCTCGAGGTTTCTGCCTGTTAAAAGAAGTTTTTCTTTGTTGCTGTAACTAGATAAATACTGCAAGGTGCAATGCTCATGGTGGATTAAAATAAGATAAGATTGAGTCCTGTCAGTGCGAGGGGACTGGATTGTATCCTGCCGTGATGTTGGGTCTTTGATAATAATTCAACATACAGTAGGTCTAGACCTGGTTCAAAATTTACAGATATTTCATAGTCATTTGCTTGTTATTATTAAGCAAATACTGACTGTATACCTTGCTTAGGTTAAAAGTCACAGTTTTCATAGCAGGCAGTAAACTCCAAAACTTCCGCATTGGGGGTTCAGCTCACCCCATAGTGGTTCCTCTCTGGCTCATCACTGACTCCAACTCATCTAGAAAAATAGTGGATGGGGCATGGTATCTGGCCAGCTCAAACAGAACCTGCAAGACATTTAATTTACGAATATCAACACCACATATGAGGTAAAGGAGAAATTACAGTAATTAACTAGTTTTTTATTGATTGATCAGTTTGATCTAATGTGTAGCCGTACCCTGACCAGTTTTTCAGAGTCTCCTCTCCACTTGCTGACAATGCTTGAGGCTGAGATGTTGAAGAAGGTTGTCTTACACTCTGTAGCAACAGCCTTTGCCAGAAGCGTCTTCCCTGTACCTGTTTGAATGTATGGAGGAAAATATTCTTTTAAGTAGGTCCATGATTTAGAGCAGACAAACATCATTTTACAGCTGTGGTTCAGTAGGTAGAGTCGGTCGTCTCCCAATCGGAAGGTTGGCGGTTTGATCCCAGCTCCTGCAGTCACATGCCAAAGTTCATTTATTGTTTTACAACTTGGTCACACACAACAGCCAGTAGGTTATAAGCCCTCAAGTCTTTCTTTAAATACTAGAGAAGAAACTAGAGAAAATTGTGATGAACAGAGACGTAAAGCCAAATTCAGTCAAATGATAGTGTCTATTAGAGGCACACACTCTTGGAACAAATTACCAGCTTATATCAGGGAGCTTGAAAACAACTGTATCTTAAAAAAAAACCATATACATTGGTTAAAAACGAACCAGTCATGTACTAATGAATAATATCTGTTTCCTCATTTGATGCCCGTTCCTGGGAGCTTTGGCCTCAACTTCAATCTGTTTTTATAATGTCACAAAAGTGTACATTTTGCATAATTTGTAAGATATGTTTGTATGTCATTTCACATAGTGTCCTGCTAACTGTCTTGTCACATACTGTAACTTTAAATCTTAGTTTTGTTTTATGTAAGTACCTGCCTTAGGGCTACGGATGAAATGTACCTATTGTGATAATTCCGGCATATTTACATTGAAGCATACTGTTGAAATGTTGATTAATGTGCATTATCTTAATCAAATAAACTCAAATTGAAGTGTACTTGAGCAAGAAACTGAACCTCAAATTGCTCCCAATGTTGTTCAGCGGTGTGTGAATCTGTATAAATGAGATTAGCTAATACTGATGGTCCCTTACTAATCGCAGCCTCTACCAATAGTGAGTGATGTATGTGAGTGGGTGAATGCGACAAGTAGTGTAAAAGCAGTTACGAGTTAATAGTGCTTGCTTACCTGGGGGGCCATACAGCAGCAGACCCCTCCAAGGAGAAAGGATGCCTGTAAATAGTTGAGGGTACTAAAATGGGAGAGAGGTGGAGCATATTATTAGCACAAAAACAACCAAATATTTTAATCAAGTCATTCTTTAAAATCAGAATAAAAAATCTTGACAGAGAAACTGAGACTGAGAAACCTAAATTACCATATCCTTCAGGCCAATTGGCTGTTATGGGCTATAGTATAGTATAGTATAGTATAGTATAGTATAGTATAGTATAGTATAGTATAGTATAGTATAGTACAGTATAGTATAGTATAGTATAGTATAGTATTGTATTGTATAGTATAGTGTAGTATAGTATAGTATTGTATAGTATAGTATTGTATAGTAAAGTATAGTACAGCATAGTATAGTATAGTATAGTACAGTATAGTATAGTATAGTATAGTATAGTATAGTATAGTATAGTTTGACATAGTGTGGTCTAATTTGACATAGTGTGGTCTAATTTGACATAGTGTGGTCTAGACCTCCTATGTTTGTAAAAGCGTCTTGAGATAACGTTTGTTGTGATTTGGCGCTATACAAATAAAGATTGATTGATTGATATAGTATAGTATACTATAGTAAAGTATAGTACAGTATAGTATAGTACAGTATAGTATAGTATAGTATAGTATAGTATAGTATAGTAAAGTATAGTTAAGTATAGTATAGTACAGTATAGTACAGTATAGTATAGTACAGTAGTATAGAATCATTTCTGGAAATGCCACATACCACAAATTACTCTTAGCTTTCAGTAACAAATAGTCACATCCACTAACTGACCATATTCCTTGGAGAGCAAACAGCATTGAAGAGAGAAACTTGGGATTGTTGGAAGGTGGAGATATGGTGTTTTATAATAAAAGAGGAGAGCAAAAGAGGAGATAGACACATCAGTCCTCATCTTTGTCTGTAAATGTCAAGAGGATGCAGACGTGATTTGTTGTCATCAACATGAGAGACCTAGGTGATGACAATATGCGTGTGTTTGTATGTATGTGTCTGTATGAGTGTGTCTATGTGTGTGCCCATATGCATGTATATATGTGTGTGTAATGTCTTTGTTTACCAGAATACTTGAATGTAGAGTTTCTGTGTGCATCATATTGTTTTAGGCAGCTGGGTACAAAAATTCTAAATGGTATTGCATATACAGGTATGTGTGTTCCTGCCTCCACGCCTATCTTTCCAAGTGTGTATGTTTGCTGCCATATTATATCAGATATAGATTTAATGTCAGCTTAACAGACTGGCCTGACCCATCTGCCCTCCATCTCTTTAAGCCCTTTAAAGGAGATGTATTTTGAATCGAACAAAGGCGAACAGGGCTGGATAACCAGCATACCCAGGCAGTGGCCATACCTTAATAGGATAAACGACAGCTTCCTTGACTAATCGCTTTGCATCCTCCAAGCCCATGATGTCCTCCCAGCGCACATTGGGGCTGTGCAAGTAGATGTCCTTTATGTATAAAAACACACAGAAACACTGAGTTAAAGAGGGATTGATATCAGGTAAAAAGTGTCACACACATCCTTGTGCAATGAGACTTGTGTCCTTTAAAATGAAGCATCAGATAACAGGAATAGATAGAACCTTAGGATTCTTTATAACTGCACATACATTCATCACAACAAAGCTCTCCACTGCACTCTAGTGGACCTATTTGGTCTTTTCATATCTTAGTGTAATGCGCCTCATTTTAAGCTACAGAATATAATAATAATTGCAAGTATTTTAATGTATGTGTGTTTTGAATGAAGTGGCTGAGTTTGTGTAAATTACTCTGCTGATGATTGCAGCCAGTTCTCTCATCTCACCACTCATTCCAGAAAAACCACTAAGGGGCTTTAGCAGCTTTTCCTGAAAAACAGCATGATATTAATAGGATTAGTAATATTATGCGTTTTATTATTTCCTGGCATTTTAATGTCTTCACACAAAATTATTTATAGCTACTTATACTGCTTTTTAAAAATATTCATTTAACTTTTTTGATGTAATTACCATGTTGTCTGCGTCACAGCTAGCTCCTTTGACAGTGTCAAACATCAGATCTCTCCCATCAGTCATCTGGCCCTAAGACATGCAATACATTATTTCATACATTCAGGTCTGCATTCAGGTTTGCATAACTCAAACTAAACTGATGGCTACGTTCATGTTTAAAAAATGTTATGTAAGATAAGCATTACTACCACAATTGTGCATTTATTTTTTCATTTAAAAGGACCATGCATAATAATTACATTTTAGTAAATATGCCAGAATTAGCCAAGAGGCTAGTTTACATCCGTAGTCCCTTGCTAGATGTTAAAAAGGCTCCATAAAAAGATTAAGATTAAACAAAAAAATAAAATAAAGTACAATAAATGCTCATGTTTCAACATGCCTGTGTGCTGTGTCCTTTCTATGTGGATTTCACGTATTCTCAAAGTAAATGACTTCCTTCCATACTCCAAAGACATGCAAGTTAGGCTATTGGGTGACTCCAAACTTCAACTGGCTTTTGTGTATTGCTTAAGTGAATTTCACATAGTTTCACTCTAGCTCCCCATCACCAATATTGTGCTACATATTAAGAGCATGGGTCATGAGGGTCTTGGCATGTTCCTATGTGCACAGTAACTTATGCAATAATGTTTTTTTGGATCAATATAAAAGTTTATATTTTAAGTTTAAAAATAAAACAACTGGAGCAAATTTGAAAATGTCCGATTTAAGTTTCAGATATATCTAAAAAAAATCCTCATTTGAATGGTAGGATAAGCTTTTAATTTTTAATTAAACTGAACAACGAGAGTAATTCCCCAGTACCTTTTTGATCATGACTACCTCCCCAGCTGGCCCACTTCTAATGGAAGAAACTTGTAGACCAAACTCCGGCACTTCTGTAGGTACAGAACAGCTATTCTCCTGAAAAATCAGATACAGACATGAAGATGCCTGTGTATTTGCCTTGTATTTTAATATTATGATCTTCGTTCACTGCTATACTGTACATTTGCATTTGAACAGGCCAATGTCTTCTTAAAGCTGTTTCCAGACAACAGGCCCTGGGACTGGCTGATTTTGGGAAGAGGCTTTACAGATGAACTGGGACTCCTGATGGACATTGTGTTTGTTTTGTCAGCATGTGAGGACAGTGCACAACTGAAAGAAAGAGATGAGAAGGGATGGAGATGCTCACCTCTTGACTACACCACTTTTTGCAGATCTGTTTTCACCTTGACAAAAAAAAAAGATGACATTGATTGCCTTTAATTGAGATTTCATTAAATTATCTGAATTAAGCAACACATTTGTCCCATCAAGCAGGAGATGGTGTTTGTGGGTTACCAAGTGTGTTACCAATGGTCATATACCTGGCTCCGCTTTTCTTTTAATAAGTTTGGGATATTTCTGGAACTTGACGTAGTGATAGCTCTCGTACTCAGTCAGAACCATAGACAAATCGATGTTGTCACAAACCTCGAACTTCCGGACACCTCCATTGGTCTCCTGGTCCAAGGCCACAGCTGCAGCCATGTAGCTGGTAGACAGACACACGCATGAAATAACTCAAAAAAAAAAAGAAAAGTAACAAAGACAAGGTCAACAGTTTACAAATGGTCTTGTGTCAGCCTGCATCATCTATCATGCTGTGGACTTTACTCCTGTTGAAAAATGCTCTTATGTATGCCAAACAGAGCTAATTTGTTCTTTTACCCTTTCCTGTTTAAGAAAAAAAGAAAAACAAACCCAGGATAAGACCATGATCTGAATGCTGAGAAAATTGTCATGACCCAAAATGTTCCAACACACATACTGACCCTTGTCCAAGCAGGTATTGGTTAATAAGGATGAGGAGGCTCTTCCTTCTCATCTCTGTCCTCAGTTCATCCTATTGGAGAGCAACACAGTCACACTTAAAACTGGGACTTAAAAACACCTCAAACACAACTGCAGTGCTGTGAGGGGCACCGACTGCTTAGGATAAGCTGTCATAACACATAGTCTGAAGGTTTTTGTTGTTAATTGCGAGTGGTGTACTCAGGGGGGGTGGTTGCCCTCGTGCCATCATGTCCGAAGGAAATCACGCTAAAGTGCCCACTTGGATTCCACTGTAGCAGATGAAACATTAAACAATTGCCTTCTCTGTTGCTCTTTCAGTGGAAGCTGCATTCAAGGTTCAAGGTTCAAGGTTCAAGGTTCAAGGTCCACTTTATTGTCATCCAGTCGCATTTAAAAACATTTAAAAACATGAAGGAACGAAACACATTACTCAGGTCCAGCAGCATACAGAATAGACAACAAGCTAAAAGTAGACTCTATAAATAAATAAATAAATACATAATCTAAAGCCTACAGTAAGTAAATATAAGAACGCAGTTTAAAACCAGCGAGAAAGTGCTGTAATGTGTGCATGCAGTCACAGCCGTAAAGTGCCCTCTAGATGCCCCACCAATGAAAAAAAAACATTAAAAAGTGCCCTCTAGATGCCCCACCAATGTAAAAAAAAAAAAAACATTAAAAAAGTGCCCTCTAGAGGCCCCACCAATGAAAAAAAAACCATTAAAAAAGTGCCCTCGAGATGCCCCTAAAATGTATAACATGCAAAAAAAGTGCCCTCTAGATGCCCCACCAATGAAAAAAAAACTTTTAAAAAGTGCCCTCTAGATGCCCCACCAATGAAAAAAAAAAAACATTAAAAAAATGCCCTCTAGATGCCCCACCAATGAAAAAAAAAAACATTAAAAAAGTGCCCTCTAGATGCCCCTAAAATGTATAACATGCAAAAAAAGTGACCTCTAGATGCCCCACCAATAAAAAAAAAATAAAAAAAAACATTAAAAAAGTGCTCTCTAGATGCCCCACCAATGAAAAAAAAAACATTTAAAAAGTGCCCTCTAGATGCCCCACCAATGAAAAAAAAAAACATTAAAAAAGTGCTCTCTAGATGCCCCACCAATGAAAAAAAAAAAACATTAAAAAAGTGCCCTCTAGATGCCCCACCAAAAAAATAAATAAAAAAAAACATTAAAAAAGTGCTCTCTAGATGCCCCACCAAAAAAATAAATAAAAAAAAACATTAAAAAAGTGCCCTCTAGATGCCCCACCAAAAAAATAAATAAAAAAAAACATTAAAAAAGTGCCCTCTAGATGCCCCTAAACTGTATAACATGCAAAAAAAGTGCCCTCTAGATGCCCCACCAATAAAAAAAATAAAAAAAACATTAAAAAAAGTGCTCTCTAGATGCCCCACCAATGAAAAAAAAAAACATTAAAAAAGTGCTCTCTATATGCCCCACCAATGAAAAAAAAAAAACATTAAAAAAGTGCCCTCTAGATGCCCCACCAAAAAAATAAATAAAAAAAAACATTAAAAAAGTGCTCTCTAGATGCCCCACCAATGAAAAAAAAAACATTAAAAAAGTGCCCTCTAGATGCCCCTAAAATGTATAACATGAAAAAAAAGTGCCCTCTGGATGCCCCACCAATAAAAAATAAAAAAAAAACATTAAAAAAGTGCCCTCTAGATGCCCCATCAAAGAAAAAAAAAAACATTAAAAAAGTGCCCTCTAGATGCCCCATCAAAGAAAAAAAAAAACATTAAAAAAGTGCCCTCTAGATGCCCCATCAAAGAAAAAAAAAAACATTAAAAAAGTGCCCTCTAGATGCCCCACCAAAGAAAAAAAAAAAAACATTAAAAAAGTGCCCTCTAGATGCCCCTAAAATGTATAACATGCAAAAAAAGTGCCCTCTAGATGCCCCTAATGTATAAAACGTAAAAAAGTGCCCTCTGAATGCAACTCAAATGTACCTCAAACGTATAAAACTTTTGTTTTAAAGTGCTCCATGTTGAATGTAGTTAATTATGTTATGTTATGTTATGTTATGTTATGTTAATTTTATACTATTATCAGTAAGATAGAAATAAATTGCTTCTCCAAATGTTCGGGGGGAGGTCCCCCAGACCCCCCTCCTATTAACGCTGCCACAATATATTTAAATTCGCCCTACACTGTGAGTACCAAATGTTTGAAAGGAGGTGCCCTTTTTTTGTTTTCACCCATGCCACTCAAACAACCTGAGTCGCCACTAAAATTGCAATCATTATTGATGATGATGGTGACTCATTTCAACTTGTGTTCGACGTGCCAGATGGTAGTGGCAGAACAGAGACCTGTATGAATTGGTTCGTCGTAGTAGTTTTAGTCTGCCTTTTCTCTTCATGCTTTTTTCTTCCCTTGACCGGTATCCAGGCAACCATAGACGCCGGGTGTGCTACTGAAAAACTAGCTTAACAGCTACCTATTCACGGTTCTCTTGCAGGAATTTGATGCACTAAGTATGTGTAGATCACAGTTCTTTACTAGAATGATCGTAAATTGTGTACGACGTTACCTGTCTTCTAGGGCAGTTAATTTAACAATGTGCAGAGACAACCTACAGGTCCCTCTCTCAAGAATCCTACTTTCGCTAGTAAGCTTAAATGTCCTTTGAGTTCTGCTCGTTAAATCAACCAAATAGAGAAACAGACCACCTTATTAACTCACCGCCTCCCGGGCTTGATGTGCGATTTTCATGGACTGAAACGACAGCTCCATGGTGATTTTGAAAGGTTAGCCAGACAGCCGATAAATGTGCAAGTTGTCTTCAGTTGTGCGCATGTAGTCTGCTGGCCGTCGTCATGCAGGGTCTGGTTTTTCCTTCAGGGCTGCCGTACATTGGACACAATTGTCATTACAGTTTTTCTCGATTGTTTACACACATTTTCTGAAAGCATGCCTCATACTCTCAGAACTCTACACACAAATCAAAATCACACACACAATGGGCAAAACCCCTCAATTATCCTGCAAAATGAAACTTTACATTCAAAACAATGTTATCTCTTCTCAAAATGGTATTTTGTTTTCAAATGACACACAAACCACCATATGAATAGACATTTATAAGAACCAGTTGAACACTGATGTACTCAATGTAAAACACTCTGATAAATGGAAAACACTTCTTCTCCATTCATCAGAATGACTTAGGCCTTTTTTTCTGTTCAGTGTTACACTTACTGCAGACAGTCCATACATAAGTGTGTTGTAAAATATTTTAGAATATTGTTTTTATACTCAAAAAACACAAATACACGGTTACAAATCTATTTTATTTTTCCCCCAAAACAATGTACACAGTGTACTTCCCAACCAACAAAGTTGCACATACAGTGGTCTACATACAAAACAACAGAAGAATGTACTGTATACAGTTACAGTAAAGATCCACTATGCTGCATCCTCTCTTCTGTTTCGGTCTGGCCACAGCACCTCATCCACATCACAAGCAATGTTTTCCCAAGCAGCGGGGGAAATAAAGCTCTGATTGCTAATTGTAAAACTGTGTGACAGGTGTTTGCCCATGTGATGAGTGTGCATAGCAGGGCAATTGACTTTAGATTTTGAATGACAGTTGTTCCTTGTGAAAACAAGATATTTTCTTCATGAAAATTGTGCCAAATGCAGAGAATTGTGTGTAGTGTTTTTGAAAAAAAGTGTGTTTTAGAGCTGCAGTTTGAGTGTAAAGCAGGAATTGTGCTTATAGTTGAGCAGAATTGGTTCAGGGGGTTGATGCATGAGTTACATGTTGTGGTCATTGTGTCTCAAGTACCAGTAATTGTGTGTAAATAATTGAGAAAAACTGTAATTCATGCATTTACAAGAAACAAGACAATTGTGTCCAGTGTACGGCAGCTCCGAAGGAAAAAACAAACCCTACATGATGAGGGCCAACAGATATATTTATATTTCTTTACATATATTTATATGCATTCATATGTATATAGATATAGGCTATGGCAAGCCATTCAGGAATTTATTTTGAATGAAAGTCTGAATATATTGAATGAAGTCTGAATATATGGAATGAGAGTCTGAATATATTGAATGAAAGTCTGAATATATGGATTGAAAGTCTGAATATATTTAATGAAATATATTGAATGAAAGTCTGAATATATGGAATGAAAGTCTGAATATATAGATTGAAAGTCTGGATTTGTGGAATGAAACTTGTAATGAAAAATGACATCATATATGGCCTGCGCCATCTGGTGTTTTTGGGGTGTGATACTTTATTCCGTATAGATGTAGCTTTTAGTAATGCAACATGAGTGAAGCACAAAATATTTTCACTGCAATATTAAGTAAACAAGAGGTTATCAACACCCTGGGTAATGCATCTGCTGTTTAGTAAATCCGTATAGGAAAATGAAACCCACTCCTCCTCTCTATTAAGTTGGTTTCATATATATATATATATATATACAGTGGGTGTGGAAAGTATTCAGACCCCTTCACTTTTTCTACATTTTGTTATGTCACAGCCTTATTTCAAAATTGATTAAATTCGTTTTTCCCCTCAACATTCTACACAAAATGCCTCATAATGACAGTGAAAAATGTTTTGTAGAATTATTTGCAAATTAATTAAAAATAAAACACTCAAATATTGCATGTACATAAGTATTCAGTCCCTTTGCTTTGAAAATCAAATTTGAGTTCAGATGAATCCTGTTCCTCTGACCATCCTTGAAATGTTTCTACAACTTGATTGGAGTCCACCTGTGGTAAATTCAATTGATTGGACGTGATTTGGAAAGGCACACACCTGTCTATATAAGATCCCACAGTTGACAGTGCATGTCAGAGCACAAACCAAGCCATGAAGTCAAAGGAATTGTCTTTAGACCAGTTCCTCCAGTTCAGCAACAAGTCTCTGAATGTCCTTGAGTGGCCACTGTAAAAACTGTTGCTTAGATTCAACTCAAAAAAATTAAGGCAACATTTTCCAATCAATTTTTGGTAGTTTAGTGGACTTATTTGTATTTTAAGTTGGTAAAACTCTATTATACTTAGTTTACTCAATGCTAAATAAATTAGTAGATGCTACTAGGAAAAGCCAAAAAATTAAGTTTAGCCAAAGTTAAAAATGTTGCACATTAACCACAGCCGATTTAATTATATTAAGTACCATTCAAATGAAAAATATAAAAAAAAATGATTTGAATTAATCCATGTAATCAAATATATTAATTTCAAACAATTCTTCCTTTCCTTTTTTACACTACTTAAAATAATTAGTTATCATTGCTATAAATAAAATGAAAGATGAGAGATATACATTTCCAACATTTATTTAACTGTGTGAACATATACAGTGACACTGAGTTGGATCCATGTGAACTTTGATTCCCTCGATGACGATGCCTACTGTGTCTGGCTCACAACAAGTATAGATCTTCATGCTGTGCATTTTGAGGTCCTCATGCACATTTGACTCTGCTACACCCTGCATGCCAAACAAAGAGAAATAAATTAATAAGAAATTCAGTCCCATGTGTTGATGAAAGACACAAATACATTTAATAGAATAGTAGGGGTGTAATATATTTGCAACAAAATATTTCGGTATGCACCTCTCTCTTTGAGAGATACAAATCTCACAGATCTCACGGCTGAATGTGTAAAATAATGATGATTTCATCCTGAAAATGATTTATGACCTCATCAAAAGTCTGCATTTATGTGAGATTGTGACTATAAAATTGACACTGATTGAGGATTAACTGCCATGCTGCACATCTTGCCTGCCTCACGGGTCATTTCAGACTACTGGTTTGAGACTAAATGATAATTTCCCCGAAAATAAGCATCAACAACCCAGAAATACCTGCTTACTACTTCAGTGCAAATATTTTCAGTGTTGCTAAATTAGCAACAAATTAGCAATGCTAATGAGAGTCCAGCCACAAGAATAACGGGCATTTTATTTGAAATGCCCGACTCAAAAACAAACAAGGGGAACAATTTGGATTTGGATTGTGGCAAGCACACAAAACAGGCTGCAGACAGTCATTGGCAAAAACGTAAACGGTATTACTTGAATTATTTGTTTGAGACTAGCTGTACACTGTAAGGCCTCATGGCGCGCATTTTATGAATACAACTGAGGAATCCAAGTCATGCTTTCGAAAACAGCGCAGTACATCATGTTCATTCAGAAAAAAAAGGTTACTTAAATGTGTTTTGTGAAGTATTATCCAGCATGTAGACTCCATGAAAGATTAATGCGTTCGATGTTGGCTGCAGGACAGGAGCGAACGTTAAACGTGTCTTGGCATGTCCTCTATGCTACATGTGGGCGTGTCATGTCGTTTTACTTTCGAGATGAGGCGTTAAACTGAGTTTTGTCAAATTAATTTATTGTGAAGTTAAACAAAAATCAATTAAACGCTAGAAAATTTCAAGTTACCAAAATATTCACACTTTTCACTTATAGGTAACTTAAAAAAACACAAAAAGAAAAGTAAACCGATTTTTCAGAGAAAACCTACTTTTTAAAATTAAGTTATCTGGACATTACCATTGAAAGGCTTTTTACAGTGATCAGAGTCTGGACTTGAACCTGATTGACCATCTCTGGAAAGACCTGAGAATAGCTGTGTACCGATGCTCCCCATCCAACCTCATTGAATTTGAGAGGATAGCAAAGAATGGGAGAAACTCCCCAAATCCAGGTGTGCTAAGCTTGTAGCATCATACCTGAGAAGACTGGAGGCTGTAATCACTGCTGAAGGTGCTTCAACAAAGTATTTAGTAAAGGGTCTGAATACTTATGTGCATGGGATATTTGAGTGCTTTATTTTTAACTAATTTGCAAACATTTCTACAAAACATTTTTCACTGTCATTATTGAGTATTGTGTGCAGAATGCTGAGGGAAAAATTTGATTTAATCAATTTTGGAATAAGGCTGTAACATAACAAAATGTCATAAAAGTGAAGGGGTTTAAATACTTTCCGTACCCACTATAAATATATATATATATATATATATACATAATTTTGCTCGAGGACACCAAGCTAATAGTTAAAGAGGTTGTTATCCATCCAACTTGTACAGAGCCTGGGTGAACCTCAGTCGCCTTTCTTGGATTCTGAATGCATTACTTTCAAATGCATAAAGAGAAGGAGTGCAGGTGGGAAAGGCAAGTGGGTCAGGCTGACATTAAATCTATATAAGATATCTATATATGAAATAAAACACATTCACACGGCCCCCTCGCCAGGTTGGTTGTCTTGCCTTTGCTTTTGTGTTGAAGGAAGTGGTAATTGGTGGGAATGGGCCCAGTGTTCTCAGTCTGTATCTAAGCTGCCACCATGACTCTTTAAGGAGATCTCTCTTCATGCACTTTGTTTGGTGTCTTTTTCTTTTTTTTCAACCAACACCTGCACAATGCATTCTCCACACACCCACTTAATGACACTGCTGGTGTTCACATGGCTGTGGCTCAGTGGGTAGAGTCGGTTGTCTTACAATTGGAAGATTGGGGGTTCAATCCCAGCTCCGGCAGTCACATGATGGAGTGTCCTTGAGCAAGACACTGAACCCCAAATTGCTCCCGCTGTTGTTCAGCGGTGCGAATATGTACAAATGACAGATCAGCTAATACTGATGGTTCCTTACATTAGCAGCCTCTACCATCAGTGAGTGAATGGGTATGAATGGGTGAATGCATCAAGTAGTTTGTAAAAGCGCTTTGAGTGGTCAGACAGACTAGAAAAGCGCTATATAAGTACAAGTCCTTTTACCATTTACATCCCATCTCTCTGAAGAACTAGTTTATGTTTATGTAAATACATGTATTAAGACATTTCCTGTGTCTTTCCCTTTTATTTGTCATAATAATAATAATAATAATAATACATTTTATTTAGAAGCGCCTTTCAGAGCACTCAAGGTCGCTTTACAGACAGATAAAAAACACAATAAATAAAAGAACACGATAAGATAAATAAAAACAACAAGCAAAGTAACACCAAGTTAAAAATGAAGCAGTGGAAATTAATCAGGGAATGCAGTTTGAAACAGATGGGTTTTGAGTTTTGATTTGAAGAGGGGTAGTGAGTCAGAGTTTCGGATGTCCGGTGGGAGTGAGTTCCAGAGTTGGGGAGCAGAGCGACTGAAAGCTCTGCTCCCCATGGTGCTGAGACGGGCGGGGGGCACAGAGAGGTGGAGGGAGGAGGAAGACCTGAGGGAGCGAGAGGGGGTGACGATGTGGAGGAGATCAGAGAGATACGGGGGGGAGAGGTTGTGGACGGCCTTGAAAGTGTAGGGGAGGATTTTGAAATTGATTCTGAGTTTGACCGGTAGCCAGTGGAGCTGCTGGAGGATGGGGGTGATGTGGTGAAAGGAGGGGGTTCTGGTGATGATGCGGGCTGCAGAGTTTTGGACCAGTTGAAGTTTATGGAGGGATTTGTGAGGGACACCGAAGAGGAGTGAGTTACAATAATCAATACGGGAGGTGACGAGACTGTGGACCAGGATAGCAGTGGTGTGAGGGGTGAGAGAGGGGCGGAGACGGTTGATGTTGCAGAGGTGGAAATATGCAGACCGGGTTATGCTATTGATGTGAGAGTTGAAAGAAAGCGAGCTGTCGAGGATGATACCCAGACTCTTTACCTGAGGGGAGGGGGACACTGTTGAACTGTCGATGGAGAGGGAGAAACTGTCGGCTTTGGATAAGGTGGATTTGGTGCCTACAAGGAGGAGTTCTGTTTTATTGCTGTTGAGTTGAAGGAAGTTGGAGGTGAACCAGGACTTGATCTCAGAGAGGCAGAGGGTGAGGGAGGAGGGTGGGAGAGTGGAGTCGGGCTTGCTGGAGAGGTAGAGCTGGGTGTCATCCGCAAAGCAGTGGAAGTGTATGCCGAATTTGCGGAAGATATTGCAGAGTGGGAGAAGGTAGGTGATGAAGAGGAGGGGCCCCAGGACAGAGCCCTGGGGCACACCTGAAGTGACGGGGGAGGGATGTGAAGTGAAGGATATGAGTTGGATGAACTGAGTCATGGCTTTTTCACAAACATGACACAAAATAGCTGGGAAAGAAGGAATGCACAATTAAACATTATACACATACCATTCATTGTCTTGAGTGCATAAGGGCAGTTCAGCTTGTGTTCCCCCAAAAATATTACCTGTTACCTCGAGGTTTCTGTGTGTTAAAAGGGAGTTTTTCCTCGCCACTGTAAGCTGAATACTGTGAGGTGCAATGCTCATGGTGGTTTAGATGAGATAAGATTGAGTCCTGTCAGTAAGAGGGAACTGGATCGTATCCCGTCTTGGTGTTGGGTCTTTGTTAATAACTTAACATAAAGTATGGTCTAGACCTGCTATGTTTGTAAAAGCGTCTTGAGATAATGTTTGTTGTGATTTTGAGCTACACAAACAGCCAGACTTCTCCACATATCCTCTCATTTTTTTAAAAATAAATCAGAAACGGATTATGCATGAGGAAATGAAGCAAAGTGCAGAGACAGGCTCATCTTTGGAGCAAGTATGCTTCTTGAAGTTGGTTTCTTTGATTAGTTGGTTAAGATCATCAAGATTCACTAAAAAACATCTTTTCACACACACACACACACACACACATATGTACATAAATATTAAATTGGTGTTCTAAAAATTGTTGCTTTGGCTTTTTATTCACAAGTTAAATCAAGCAGTCTTCTTTTGAAAGTGTTAACTTGGTCCCCATATTTAAAGGTCAACAACCAGGTTTTATGTGACAGCCAAAGCACTCTCTAAATCCTACATATTTTTTGAAGTCCTTGGTTGTTGTAACAGTTATGACTGAAAGTACAGTGACCTGTTACACCATCTTTGTGTAAGTTGGTCCAGTGTTTGGTTTGCACCACGTATAAGGTTCATCTTGACTAGTAGAGCTTCCAAGAGATGTCACAGAAATTATGTTTTCACTCATTATGGGCAATCAAGTCAAAGCTCTTTTCTTAATGAGATGTTTGTTTAAGTACTGACTCTCATGCCTGAGTGGCTCTAAACAGGCCAACAACTGAAAATAAATAATGTTAACTCTAATCACTCAACATCAACGTAAAGGTATGCAAATTAGGTGAAAATCAATCAACAGCTAGTGAAAATAACAACAGGGATATTGAGTGGTGAAATCACCAATTACAACAAACGTTCAGTTCGTAGCTTCTCTATTTTGGTGCAGATGTAGTTAATGTTCAGGGAAAATTAAAGTGTGAGCACAGATCAAAGTAATCGAACATTTTGAATTGATGTAGTCCATTGTTGAAAGAACATTGCCGACATGAAACTGCCAGTACACTCTTCTTCTCCTCCAAGTTATCCCATCTGTCATCTGTCACGATGCAACCAATATTTTACAGACTTTATTTTGGAAATCATTGGTGCATTCCTTTTCCGTCAGAATCTGCCGTTTGAAATATTGTTCCTGGGCTTGTAAAATTGTCTCACTGCTTGTAAAAGTGTTTCTGATTTTGTAAATTTGTTTTCTTAAATATAAATTTGTTTGGGCCTTCATTAAAGTGTTTTGTAAATGTACTTTTGTTTTATAAAATGTAAAAATGTTTTCCAAAGTGTGAATTTGTCTTTGACTTTGTTGTTTCATCCTTTGTAAATTTTCATTGCACTTCCCAATTCCCAGCCACCATAGTTAGTAGGTGTTACTGACTGTCAGTACTACACATTTTAAGCTGATGTAAAATGTAAAAATGTAACACTTCTGTTGATGCAGTTTAATGTTGAAAGGTAAGAAAGTGACTTCTAAACACTTTTAACAAGGGGCAAGAACTTGAATGTAGACATTTTTAAATGATCTGGCACATACTAGAGGATAGTTGTCAGATAAAACTGCAAACTTTTGATGTTAGTGTCTCGTGGTATCCTTCTATGCCTCTGCTGTGACTCAGAAAACACCAGCCTCTGTAAGAGCTGTACCAGCCTCAAGCAGTAGACCCTTAACATAGACATGTATAGTGTAGAACATTGTGAGGAAGTCCTGAGTGCTGAACAGGGTGTCAGCCAGTGCAAATCCGAGCTTAGAGGGTATGAAACCTTGACCGTACTCCACCATCCAAGTCCCAGCACTCCACTGGACAGAAGTGGCTTCGCCTACACCATGTACTATTGTATCCCCTGCAGGGAAAAAATATTGTCACTGGGAAACACCCACTGGTAAAATTGACACTGAAAACTATTCCAAGTAAAAACATCAAATTCAAACTAAATGTGTCGGGAATTACCAGGGTAATATATTTCACTCTTAGTTGTACCCTCTTTCCACTGTCTGAAAGTTCCAGATATGATGGTGTCAGAAATCTCCGCCCAGTACCGACCTGATGGATGAAGAGAGCATATGTGGAGTTGAATTTCTGTTGTCTTGCTTTTAGACTGATAGTGTACATCAGGAAAGCCCCCAAAAAGGCATCCAAGTAATTATTTAGTGTGGGAAAAATGTATCTAAGTATAGATCCCATCCCATTTTGCATCAACAATAGAGGATACTTTCATCCCAACTGACTTCTCACCTGAGTGCCCTCCTGTGTCCACTGCAGTACCAAACAGCAGCAGGTACTCTGTTAGTGAAGCATGAAGGAGACACATCTAGCCCATCCAGCCCCCAGCATTCACAAACACCCACTGCAGGTCTTCATCTGGTAGGATGTGGCCAGGATACCTAGTTCAACGACAGTGTTTAACGGTCCCATAGAATCAGAATCAGAAATACTAGTTATCCAGGAGGGAAGTTCAAACATCACAGTTGCTTTCACACACAATAAAGAATTAAGAATATTTTAAAAAATAGCTATAAAACAGCTTAATAAATAAGAAAAAGTCCATAAGAAATACATTTTAAAAATTCAATGAGAAATAAGATTTAAAGAATTAGACAAGTGCAAAGTATTTTAAAAATAAAGCTATGTACAGGAAGCGCAGAATACTTAGAAATGAAGCTACGTACAAAGCACGTGGTGTGTTTAACAAAAAGTTATGTGTAAAAGTTTAAAGAATTGAAGAAATAAACAATGTACAAATATTACACAGTTAGGTAGAAAAATACAGTGTTATGTTGTTTGATGTAAGTATTGCACACTTAGGTTATTCCAAGCCTTGTTTGTTTATACAAAAAAAAAACACAAATCCGGCCTCTGTGGAGGCTCAGTTTGTTGCCTAATTTTCCACATATGGATCTGTGTGCCCAAGGATGCTATGATAATAAAGTAAACGGTATATTTACCTGTACTTATATGCATTTTTCTTGTCTTTCTGACCACTCAATGCAATTTTACAATACTTGTCACATTCACCCATTCACTCACTGATGGTAGAGGCTGCTATAGGTTGATAACAGTCTTATCAAAGAAGGCAAGGCGATGACAATTCAATGACGTGACAAAGATAATGGCAATAATAATAATAAGATACATTTTATTTATAACACATTTTTCATTTCAAGAAATCTCAAAGTGCTAATGGCAATGACAAGGCAACGACAGTGGCCATGACCATAGCAAAGACTGTGAGTTAACAGCTCTGAGTACTGTTTGCAGAGTATATGAAAACACATATGTTGATGTTTATGACAATTTAAATTTAAATTCTAAAGACTTAACCTTTAACTTGAGAACGTTCTGCTTTAATACATCGGAGTAGGTGGTCCGCATTACATATTATCTCTGTTTCTCAATCTAGCTACAGGTCAAAGTCACTTCTCTGACCTACAAAGCTCTTAAAGTTCTTGCACCTTCATATCTGAAAGAGCTCATAGTGCCCTATTTCCCCTCTAGAACGCTACACTCCTATCATGCAGGCCTGCTTGTCGTACTTTAGGTAGGGGAGGTCGAGCCTTCAGTTATCAGGCACCTCTCCTCTGGAATCATCTACCAGTCAGGGTCCGGGAGGCAGACACCCTCTCTACTTTTAAGATAAGGCTTAAAACTTTCCTTTTTAATAAAGCTTTTAGTTAGAGCTGGATCAGGCTTTGACCAGCTCTTAGTTGGTCTGCTGCTATAAGCTTAGACTGCCGGGGGAACTGGCACACTGACACACTGACATCCCATCTCACCCCTTTCCCCTCTTCCTTCACTTACTCTCCCTGTCCCATTAAAGTTATTAACCATAGACCTTTCTGGAGTCCCTGAGCTCCCTTGTCTCGTAGGTTCCTCTGACCCGCCGTAGACGTCCTCCTGCTGTGGACGTTCCAGCCTCCAGCTGATACGGACGTGCTGGACTCCAGCTGCAACAGCTTCTACTACTCGTCTCATCACTATCACCGCTCCCTCGCTCTCTTATTCTCCTCTATCCCTCTTTCAAGACACAACTCGGTCGAGGCAGATGGCTGTCTAACATGAGTCTGGTTCTGCCCGAGGTTTCTGCCTGTTAAAGGAAGTTTTTCCTCGCCACCGTAACTAGCTAAATACTGCGAGGTGCAATGCTCATGGTGGATTAAGATGGGGTAAGACTGAGTCTTACCCTGTCTTGGTGTTGGGTCTCTGTTCATAATTTGACATATAGTGGTCTAGACCTGCTCTGTTTGTAAAAGCGTCTTGAGATAACATTTGTTGTGATTTGGTGCTATACAAATAAAGATTGATTGATTGATTGAAGATTGAGTCTATTGTGCACCACAGAATATCTACTCTGAGTAACAGAGTTCAGAGGAATGTTTGGGTTGCTTAGCAACAGCCCAGTCCAGTTGTGGAACTACAGCTGTAAGTTGTTTATCATTATTCTTCATTCTTTTGTGTAATTAAAGAAAGACGAAGACATCAAAACAGTGTCTTCTGTACTATCTATGACAACTAAATATAAATTCTTAATGGTCGAAAATGTTGAAGTCGGCGCTGCCTTCATTTTTGTTGTTTTTAGATGGCCCCCCTGATTTAACTGTTGTACCCCCCCCTGTGCCCCCCATCTTAAAATAATCTGGATCCGCCCCTGAATATCCAGTATTAACATCTCAGGAGGAAATGGCTGTCTCTAACAGGGAAAAGGCTGTGAATCTTTGCAAAGATACACAGCTCAGAGAATCTTTCAGAAGAAGAGAGGAGGAAAGAAAGAACATTATCTCAGTATCCAGCTGTGTCAGACAGGGGGGAAGAGACAGACCATCTGATGGAAAAACCGTTTTTATTAACAAAAATGATGACAGCAATAAACAGAGCAAGACCAACCTCTCCAGGAAAAGATTAGATTCTTTTTTTCCTGGGCATTTAGTGCAAGCTTACTCTTTGATCCACACTCCGGAGCAGAAGGTGGCGGTAGTGAACCATTCAGCTGGATGCCAACCGCCGCAAAGCTCCAAAAAGAAGAGTAGAAGAAGGCCTCCTGCTCCACATGAACAGACAGCAAGAAGCTGTCAGTAGACTTCCACATCAATGGCGTGATTCGGACAACTTGGCCCCACCTGTTAACGCATGTATTAGCTGCGGTTTACCCGCGTGTGTGGTGTTTCATTTCTATAATGTCCGTGGTAAGAACGATTATAAAACTCTTCGTGTTCGCTGCAGCTACCGTCCTGGTTACTGTACTGCTGCAGCACTGGATACGAAACAAACAGTATGTTTTCAATAAAGAAGACGTCGCCAAATTGGCCAAACAGTACGCTGGTGAGTTTGGTCATATATCTGTGTTATGCTTTAGTCCAACCAAGAACACTGTAGTTCCCTTAAATTGAGTTTAAAGTCAATCTCCATGAATGAAGTCCTAGTTGATCCTTCCACGCTTTCCACATACAGTATACTGTCTTCATTCTCAGGACAGGACCATGAGCAAGCCTTTTCCAAAGTGGTGGTGGAGCTCAGGAAAAGGTAACTGTAACTTAACTATTCATCAGAAAAATATTTACTCCTTCTAATGACAGGACAGAGGGACATGGTTTTCATTTTTTATTTTATGATTTAGAAATGAACCTATGTTATGTGAAGTGAAACTCTGAGACAATTTTAGGTTTTACTGAGCATTTCTTATATGACAACTTGTAATATTGGGGGTAATGATTAAGACAGCTGGGAGTCCTGTGTTTAAAAGAAAACAAACTTTAAGGTCCTGTTGGTATGAATTTTAAATCTTTTTATATATTATCATGATTCATATCCAACTTTTAAGTCTTGTATGCTTTTTGGTCAGGGAGCAAACAAGTGTTTGACTGTGGAAATGAATGGACTAGAGACCAAGCAGTAAACTAAGGATATTAGGATCTATCTATCTATCTATCTATCTATGTATCTATCTATCTATCTATCTATCTATCTATCTATCTATCTATCTATCTATAAACACCAAATCACAACAACCTTTATCTCAAGTAGGGCTCAATGATTTTGGAAAAATTCGAATTGCGATTTTTTTTCCTCAATATTGTGAGTTAATATGCAATTATTTTTTCAAGGTCCTCTTCTCGTCTATTTTTCAACAAACACAAGCAATAAACCAATCTGTATTATAATAAACAATATCAGATTTATTAGACATAAACTGTTCTTTCTCATCGGCAGGCTTATGTTAAGATAAAGGCAAATGAAGCATGAATTAATATGAAAGATGGTTTATTTATTTACTTCAATTACAGTTGTAAACTTACTAAATACTTTGACTTGCAATCTTGTAAGTGTTCACCACACCATGTTAACAAAATTCTGCCAAACAAGTGTAAACACAAGTATAAAGTCAGTAATAAATAACACAAACTAAAGTGCAGATTGCAACAATAATGCAAACAAATCTGTGGCTTTACCACTTCAACATGTCCAACTTTCCATGTTTCATGAAACATGATATGTAAACATGTGGACTGCATTCTTAAACACTGTCTGATCTTAACTAGACAGTCTATAAATGAATAAATTAAATATACATATAAAAATAAAGTGTACTGATCTCCAGTCAGTAACATCACACATACTAAAGTGCAGGAAAAGTAAGGAGAGCAAATATCTGCTTTAACCAATTGGACATTTTTAGGTAAATCAAAGTCCCAATGAACACAACATAAACAAGTGTATGTTCTTACTAAATCTTAAGAGGGAAAACAAACTTTTTGAACACTAATGAAAATGTTATATTCACTCAGGAACAGCTGCACACAACACACTAAAGTGCAAAATGAATATGACACTGTCAGCCAGAAAGATTCTTCTGTATAGTTCTCAGTAGCTCACAGATTTTTTGCTAGGAAAACCAGCATGTCAACATTTGCTGGTTTTAAAGACAAGCGAATGTGAGTTCCCTCTAGCACTTAAAAGACGCTCTGAGGGAGCCTTCCACCAGGCCAAGGGGTCATCCTCTCCATCAATGACAGGGGTCATGAGGTAACTGTTTAACTCTGCCTCAGCGACATCTTCAAGTTGCATGGGAGAAGCAGGAGAGGCCACATCAGTCTTGAAGAAGCTGCCAAGAGACTTCTTCCCCTTTTTGCCAGAGGGCTGTGCACTTTGAGGCCTCAGAGTGGTTTCAGTACGAGCCCTCTTCTCCTACCAGATGGAAAAAACAGCAATTAGTTTTAAAGTTAAATTATAAATATAAAGTGTGTTTGTGATATCATAGATACATAATTATTACTTACCTGGTTATATGCACGCCTTGCTGATTCCAGCATGTCGGTCTTGAGTCGGGTCTTTATGTTAGGAATGTTGTCTGCTGTGATGTACTGGGTTTTGAACCTGGGGTCCAGGAAGGATGCAACATCCAAAAGTTCCTGGGTGCTGGGGTCATTGTACTCATCATTGAGGTATGCTAGGACCTTGGTTTTGATTGACCTGAGTCAGGTCAGTGTCCTCTTGATCTTCAGCCAGGACTGATGTGGCCCGAAGGTGAAGGACTGGTTTGATGTAGGAGATGCTCACATACTCCTCTCCAGAGAGAACATCTGTAAAGTCCAGGAGAGGATGCAGTGCCTTGTGAACAGACTCCAACACCTCAATACCCTGCAAGGTTGGGATGAGGGAGTGTGCATAACGGTCACCTGACAATACCTGAGATATTGCTTTGAGCTGCTCTAGCACCCTGGCCATCATCATTTCTTTGGATCCCCATCTTGTTGGGCATTCAGTGATGTGGCTGTGCTCAGGAAGTTTGAGCTCCCACAGTGCTTCAGTCATTGCTGCCTTCTTCTTCTAACTGTGGGAGAAGTGCCCCACCACCTTCTTGCACAGCCCTATTGCTCTTGACACTCTGTCATCTTTGAGTGCATGTCCTGTAATACAAAATAATATAAGAACAGTGTAATTTATTCAATTTGACTTGTGTGATACAAGGTTATCAACTTTGGAATAAACACACATTCACATTCTCTCCCTCCCACCAACTCTTATATTCTCTCTCGAACACACACACACAAACACACACACACACACACACACACACACACACACACACACACACACACACACACACACACACACTGTCTATAATCTGTCTGTAATCTGTGCCCCTAAACACTGGAGTCAGGTCAATTCATTTAGCTGTGCTGCCATCATCATATTCGATGCGTTGTCCGTCGTTATGCAGATGTGGTTGTCTTCCTGTTAATCCCAGCTGGCAAGTCCCTCTCTCAGGCCGGCTGCAATGTTTTCCCCCCTGTGGTCGTCCGGGAAGTAGGATGCTTGAAGGCAGCAAGCTTTGAGATTTAAGTCTTCGTCAGTGTAATGCACCATAAGACTCTTGTATAGCTCAGGTATGGCAACCTGGCTAAAATGTGTGCGTGAGGGCACTCTGTACCGCTTGTCCTTTGTTCTTATCAAAGCTGTAAACCCAGGCTATACTAATGGGCATCACATCTTTCACTATGAACTGCGTTATTGCCTGAGTTATTTCAGCTTGCCGTTTCGAATTATGTTCATAAGGAGTAATACTTTCAAACAGTTTTGTCAGTGATCCCTGTCGGCTGGTCCTTTGCTTACTTGAAGTTGAAGCACTGGTTGCTTGCGTTTTAGCCATGCAACTATCGTACATGGCTTTGTGGTGTTTTTTTAAGTGTTGATAAAGGTTCGTAGTGTTACCTCTTGAGGTAGCAACAATATCAAGGCAGGTTCTGCACAATACCTGACGTTGCGAAGCATCTTCTTATTTATAGCTACAATAAATCCGCACAACTGACGTGCTGCCCCTCTTTGGTACTAAACTTTCTGCAGTGTAAGCTTCTGTCGAGCCGGAGGCCATTGTGCAACAGGTTAAAGAGCATCATGGACTTCTCTCCCTGCCTGCTCTGCCCCGCTCTGCTTGCTCGCAAGTCACGTGACCAGATTACGTGACCAGTCAAATCAGAGCCTTTGTAGTTAGAAAATCACATTGTGATATAATTGCAAATGCAATTAATAGTTCAGCCCTAATCTCAAGCTGCTTTTACAAACCTAACAGGTCTAGACCTCACTTTATGTTAAGTTATTAACAAAGGCCCAACATCAAGACGGGATACTATCCAGTCCCCTCTTACTGACAAGACTCGATCTTACCTCACAGTATTTAGCTAGTTACAGCGGCAAGGAAACACTTCCTCTTAACAGGCAGAAACCTTGAGCAGAACCAGACATCACTTAGACAGCCATTTGCTTCAACCGAGTTGGGGTTGGTAAGAGGGATAGAGGAGAATAAGAAAGAGAGAGAGCGATGATAGTAAAAAAAAAATAGTACTAGTAGTAGTAATAGTTGTTGTAGCCGTTGCCCCTGGAGTCCAGCACGTCCATAGCAGCTGGAGTCTGGAACGTCCAGGGGGAGGGGGTTGAGATAGAATCTCAGTCTGTCAGTGCGCCAGTTCCCCCGGCAGTCTAAGCTTATAGCAGCATAACTAAGAGTTGGTCAAAGCCTGAACCAGCTCTAACTATAAGCTTTATTAAAAAGGAAAGTTTGAGGCCTACTCTTAAAAGTAGAGAGGGTGTCTGCCTCCCGGACCCTGACTGGTAGATAATTACAAAGGAGAGGGGCCTGATAACTGAAGGCTCGACCTCCCCTACTTAAAGGGCCCGCATGTTAGGAGCGTAGCGTTCTAGAGGGGAAATAGGGCACTATGAGCTCTTTCAGATATGAAGGTGCAAGAACTTTAAGAGCTTTGTAGGTCAGAGAAGTGACTTTGACCTGTAGCTAGATTGAGAAACAGAGATAATATGTAATGCTGACCACCTACTCCGATGTATTAAAGCAGAACGTTCTCAAGTTAAAGGTTAAGTCTTTAGAATTTAAATTTAAATTGTCATAAACATCAACATATGTGTTTTCATATACTCTGCAAACAGTACTCAAAAGAGCTGTTAACTCACAGTCTTTGCTATGGTCATAGCCACTGTCGTTGCCTTGTCATTGCCATTAGCACTTTGAGATTTCTTGAAATGAAAAATGCGTTATAAATAAAATGTATCATTATTATTATTATTACCATTATCTTTGTCACGTCATTGAATTGTCATCGCCTTGCCTTCTTTGATAAGACTGTTATCAACCTATAGCAGCCTCTACCATCAGTGAGTGAATGGGTGAATGTGACATGTATTGTAAAATTGCATTGAGTGGTCAGAAAGACAAGAAAAATGCATATAAGTACAGGTAAATTTACCGTTTACTTTATTATCATAGCATCCTTGGGCACACAGATCCATATGTGGAAAATTAGGCAACAAACTGAGCCTCCACAGAGGCCGGATTTGTGTTTTTGTTATTTTTGTATAAACGAACAAGGCTTGGAATAACCTAAGTGTGCAATACTTACATCAAACAACATAACACTGTATTTTTCTACCTAACTGTGTAATATTTGTACATTGTTTATTTCTTCAATTCTTTAAACTTTTACACATAACTTTTTGTTAAACACACCACGTGCTTTGTACGTAGCTTCATTTCTAAGTATTCTGCGCTTCCTGTACATAGCTTTATTTTTAAAATACTTTGCACTTGTCTAATTCTTTAAATCTTATTTCTCATTGAATTTTTAAAATGTATTTCTTATGGACTTTTTCTTATTTATTAAGCTGTTTTATAACTATTTTTTAAAATATTCTTAATTCTTTATTGTGTGTGAAAGCAACTGTGATGTTTGAACTTCCCTCCTGGATAACTAGTATTTCTGATTCTGATTCTATGGGACCGTTAAACACTGTCGTTGAACTAGGTATCCTGGCCACATCCTACCAGATGAAGACCTGCAGTGGGTGTTTGTGAATGCTGGGGGCTGGATGGGCTCGATGTGTCTCCTTCATGCTTCACTAACAGAGTACCTGCTGCTGTTTGGTACTGCAGTGGACACAGGAGGGCACTCAGGTGAGAAGTCAGTTGGGATGAAAGTATCCTCTATTGTTGATGCAAAATGGGATGGGATCTATACTCAGATACATTTTTCCCACACTAGATAATTACTTGGATGCCTTTTTTGGGGCTTTCCTGATGTACACTATCAGTCTAAAAGTAAGACAACAGAAATTCAACTCCACATATGTTCTCTTCATCCATCAGGTCGGTACTGGGCGGAGATTTCTGACACCATCATATCTGGAACTTTCAGACAGTGGAAAGAGGGTACAACCAAGAGTGAAATATATTACCCTGGTAATACCCGACGATGTTTTTACTTGGAATAGTTTTCAGTGTCAATTTTACCAGTGGGTGTTTCCTAATGACAATATTTTTTCCCTGCAGGGGACACAATAGTACATGGTGTAGGCGAAGCCACTTCTGTCCAGTGGAGTGCTGGGACTTGGATGGTGGAGTACGGTCGAGGTTTCATACCCTCTACGCTCGGATTTGCACTGGCTGACACCCTGTTCAGCACTCAGGACTTCCTCACAATGTTCTACACTATACATGTCTATGTTAAGGGTCTACTGCTTGAGGCTGGTACAGCTCTTACAGAGGCTGGTGTTTTCTGAGTCACAGCAGAGGCATAGAAGGATACCACGGGACACTAACATCAAAAGTTTGCAGTTTTATCTGACAACTATCCTCTAGTATGTGCCAGATCATTTAAAAATGTCTACATTCAAGTTCTTGCCCCTTGTTAAAAGTGTTTAGAAGTCACTTTCTTACCTTTCAACATTAAACTGCATCAACAGAAGTGTTACATTTTTACATTTTGCATCAGCTTAAAATGTGTAGTACTGACAGTCAGTAACACCTACTAACTATGGTGGCTGGGAATTGGGAAGTGCAATGAAAATTTACAAAGGATGAAACAACAAAGTCAAAGACAAATTTACACTTTGGAAAACATTTTTACATTTTATAAAACAAATGTACATTTACAAAACACTTTAATGAAGGCCCAAACAAATTTACATTTAAGAAAACAAATTTACAAAATCAGAAACACTTTTACAAGCGGTGAGACAATTTTACAAGCCCAGAAACAATATTTCAAACGGCAGATTCTGACGGAAAAGGAATGCACCAATGATTTTCAAAATAAAGACGTCTGTAATATAAAAATGTGCAACAGCCAGGGAATTTGATAATAATAATAATACATTTTATTTAAAGGCGCCTTTCTTAGAACTCAAGGTACCGTACAGGGCAGAGTTAAATTAGGCTGATAAAATAGACAAGGCATGATATGGTTTAATTCACATATATTTGACATTAACAACCCTGTTTCCACTAAAATATCTAGGGTGCAGACTGATGAGAGAACACCTCAAAATGTGTTCCTGCAAATCTCAGTCTGATATGGAAATTCAAAATAAATGTTTATGCTTAATTTCCAATGGTTTTTATTTTGAAATTCCCTGGCCGTTGCACATTTTCATATAACAGATGTCTTTTATTTTGAAAATCATTGGTACATTCCTTTTCCGTTAGAATCTGCCGTTTGTGAATTGTTTCTGAACATGTATAAATTGTCTCATCACTTATAAAAGTGTTTTTGATTTTGTAAATTCGTTTCCTTAAACGTAAATTTGTGTTGGTCTTAATAAAAGTGTAACTTGTAAAATGTTAGCAGTTCCCAGCCACCATAAATAACAGTTGTAGCCAGTTACTGAGTTTTTCATTGATACCCAATAAGAATAACTCAGAATGCTCTTCCCATCTACATAGACACAGAGGTCTTCAGTTTTCAATAGAAACAGTGCATATTTTCTTTGAATTTTTTGGTAAGGAATCAAGTAAAGTCCCAGGACCTCTTCCATAATTGGTTTGAATCTTTTTCAAGATTTGAGAATCTTCTGGCAATATAGGGGAATATATGTAACCAGCACTCAGTTGCAACAGCTATGCATAAGTTCAAATGTAGCCTAGTTTGAAAGTTATTACTAATCTAGGACAAAGTTTACACTCTTCCAGCTGAGATGTTTCCAACATAAGCATGAGTTACAACTGAAATCTTAGACCAAGCTCTGAGTAGGTGGAGAGTTGTCTGTAAAATATTGGTTGCATCACTTTGACAGATGGGATAACTTGGAGGAGAAGCAGAGCGTTTTACTGGTGGTTTCATGTCGGCAATGTTCTTTCAACAGTGGACTACATCAATTCAAAATGTATGATTACTTTGATCTGTGCTCACACTTTAATTTTCCACGAACATTAATTACATCTGCACAAAAATAGAGAAGCTACGAAATGAACGTTTGTTGTAATTGGTGATTTCACCACTCAATATCCCTGTTGTTTTTTTCACTAGCTGTTGAATAATTTTCACCTAATTTGCATACCTTTACGTTGATGTTGAGTGATTAGAGTTAACATCATTTATTTTCAGTTGTTGGCCTGTTTAGAGCCACTCAGGCATGAGTGTCAGTACTTAAACAAACATCTCATTAAGAAAAGAGCTTTGGCTTGATTGCCCATAATGAGTGAAAACATAATTTCTGTGACATCTCTTGGAAGCTCTACTAGTCAAGATGAACCTTATACGTGGTGCAAACCAAACACTGGACCAACTTACACAAAGATGGTGTAACAGGTCACTGTACTTTCAGTCATAACTGTTACAACAACCAAGGACTTACACAAATATGTAGGATTTAGAGAGTGCTTTGGCTGTCAAACCTGGTTGTTGACCTTTAAATATGGGGACCAAGTTAACACTTTCAAAAGAAGACTGCTTAATTTAACTTGTGAATAAAAAGCCAAAGCAACAATTTTTAGAACACCAATTTAATATTTATATACATATGTGTGTGAAAATATGTTTTTTAGTGAATCTTGATGATCTTAACCAACTAATCAAAGAAACCAACTTCAAGAAGCATACTTGCTCCAAAGATGAGCCTGTCTCTGCACTTTGCTTCATTTCCTCATGCATAATCCATAATCTGTTTCTGATGTATTTTAAACAAATCGAGAGGATATGTGGAGAAGTCTGGCTGTTTGTGTAGCTCAAAATCAAAACAAACATTATCTCAAGACTCTATTTCAAACATAGCAGGTCTAGACCATACTTTATGTTAAGTTATTAACAAAGACCCAACACCAAGACGGGATACGATCCAGTCTCCTCTTACTGACAGGACTCAATCTTATCCCATCTTAATCCACCATGAGCATTGCACCTCACAGCGGCAAGGAAAAACTCCCTTTTAACACACAGAAACCTCGAGCAGAACCAGACTCATGCTAGACAGCCATACCAGCACAGAGATAAAATAAATTAAAACCCTATAAATTGGCTCCACACTTGTTATGAATTGAAAAATATTGTCACTGTGTAATCAGTTCAATCAATGGGTGGATTTGTGAGAGACTTAATTCAAACACTGAATCAGTTTCAGATTCAGATTTGCCATTCACCATCTAAAAAACAGGACAGAATGAAAACAGTTTCTCAGATTCAGCATTAACTAGATAATAAATATATAAAAAATACCATAAAATAAACAATATTAAAAATCAGAAATAAGTCAGACTTCCATTACCTGTAAAATACTTGGTGCCAGCTTTTTGAATCTACAGCTTTACAGATACATTTAAATTATTTTGTGCTATGTCTTAGAACTGGATAACCAGAGTTTTTAGATTGGTTTATTCTATAGATTTTTGCCCAGCAGGGCAAAAAGTCTTATGAAAGCATAATTGTGTCAGGGTACTTGGTGAGATTTGACTCTGTCGGCAATCACTTAGACTCCTATTTTTTCATGATGTTTTACATATTTAGATAGAATGACCTCACTTTTAACAAATGACTCCATCCATTAGCAAATTAACAGGGTTTCTGGGCTTATAGAAATATGTCTAACTACCTCTAGCAGGAGTTATCTGGTTTTGATGCGGCACGTGTGTCATCTTCTTGGTGGAAAAATGAAACCATTTACTGTACCTTATATGTTGATTGAGTGGATGTGCTAATTACTGTGAACTGAAATAAAAATGAGCAGCACCAGAAGCACTTTCAAAAAATAGATACAACCTGGATTATTACTCATTTCCCCTAGACTCAAATCAAAACAAAATCAATGTAAAAGCACCAATTATCATGATAAGTCACCTTTTTTGAGACATCAATGTTAGTAATCGGGCGTCAATTATGCAGAACTTTTGTCAACCTGATTTAAAGCAAAAGTGTGAATTATATATAGTACATATTGTACTTTCTTGATCTATAAATGAAATACTAATTCCATTACAGATGCCTCAAACCCCTGTTAATGTTGGTTAACTGGTAATATTGTTGGGGGAACACAAGCTGAGCTGCCCTTATGCACTCAAGACAATGAATAATAGTGAGGCAAAAATTGAAGGTACGTGGAATATTGTGTGAACATGACAGTGGAATTAGAGGATAGACTCATTAGTCCTCATCTTTGTCTGAAAATGCCATGAACCCAGACCAGGGTATGATGATAGAGGCATGAGGTATGTTTTTTCCTGTGCTTACCTTCGGTATGTGTATAATGTTTAAATGTGCATTCCTTCTTTCCCAGCTATCTTGTGTCATGACTGTCAAAAAGCCATGAAAAATAAAGGGAAAAGACACAGGACATTGCTTAATACATTTATTTACATAAACATGAACTAATTCTTTAGAAAGATGAGATGTGAACATCAGCAGTGTCATTGAGTGGGTGTGTAGAGAATGCATTGTGCAGGTGTTGGTGGAAAAAAAGAAAAAGATACCAAACGAAGTGCATGAAGAGAGATGTCCTTAAACAGTCATGGTGGCAGCTTTGATACAGACTGAGAACACTGGGCCCATTCCTATGTGCTGAGATTTGTGCCACTAGAAACTGAAATTGAATAATAAATTTGAATTTGAAAAGCATGATTTGAAATTGAAATTATTGTTTTCAAAACTGAATTTATTTGATTTGAAATTGTATTTATCCAACTTGAAAATTCAACTCTATTTTCCTTGAATTCAAAAATAAATTCAATTTTAGTTTGCACAATTCATATTCAGTTTTACAATCCCTTTCAGTTCATTGTGGCACAACCATTACGTTATCCACGTCCATGAAGAAGAGTAATCGAACACAGATTCACACAGCTCCTATTGAGAGGCTGTTTCGAATCGGCCTGCTAAATATTACCTATTAATGTAGTAGGCAGTAGGTACTTTCTAGTGGCACAAAGCTCAGCCCATACATTCCCATCAATTACCCCTAACTTCAACACTAAAGCAAAGGCGAGACAACCAACCAGGCGAGAGGGCTGTTACACTTGCCATTTGTGAATGTTTTATTTCATATCTTATATAGATTTAATGTCAGCCAGACCCACTTGCCTTTCCCACCTGCACTCCTTCTCTTTATGCATTTGAAATTAATGCATTCAGAATCCAAGAAAGGCGACTGAAGCTGAAATACCAGGAGGTTCACCCAGGGTCTGTACCAATGGGATGGATAACAACCTCTTTAACTAATAGCTTGGTGTCCACAAGCAAAATTATGTTTATATATGTATATATATGTATATAAAAATATACATATATATAAGTATCTACATTTATATATGTATATGTATATATGTGCATATATATATATACACACACAATGTATATATGCTCAGTGCTGTGTGCAAACTTCCCAGCATCCACCTGCAGGCTCCGAGGGGTTAGTCCTATCTCATTACTTCTAAATGTCTGCATTTAAATAATCCACAAGGAGTAATGAGGTTCAGACCCCATACGCCAAACACAACACTGTATGCTGCAATAAACTATATCTTAAGTAAACTTGAGTTGTCTGACTGAAATATCTGAAACTCAAATCGGACAATTTCAAATTTGCTCTAATTGTTTTACTTAAAATATGAACTTTTATATTGATCCAAAAAACATTATTGCATAAGATACTGTGCACACAGGAACATGCCAAGACCCTCATGACCCATGGGGAGCTAGAGTGAAACTATGTGAAATTCACTTAAGCAATACACAAAAGCCAGTTGAAATTTGGAGTCACCCAATAGCCTAACTTGCATGTCTTTGGAGTATGGAAGGAAGTCATTTACTTTGAGAATACATAAAATCCACATAGAAAGGACACAGCACACAGGCATGTTGAAACATGAGCATTTATTGTACTTTATTTTATTTTTTTGTTTAATCTTAATCTTTTTATGGAGCCTTTTTAACATCTAGCAAGGGACTACGGATGTAAATTAGCCTCTTGGCTAATTCTGGCATATTTACAAAAATGTAATTATTATGCATGGTCCTTTTAAATGAAAAAATAAATGCACAATTGTGGTAGTAATGCTTATCTTACATAACATTTTTTAAACAGGAACGTAGCCATCAGTTTAGTTTGAGTTATGCAAACCTGAATGCAGACCTGAATGTATGAAATAATGTATTGCATGTCTTAGGGCCAGATGACTGATGGGAGAGATCTGATGTTTGACACTGTCAAAGGAGCTAGCTGTGACGCAGACAACATGGTAATTACATCAAAAAAGGAAATTAATATTTTTAAAAAAGCAGTATAAGTAGCTATAAATAATTTTGTGTGAAGACATTAAAATGCCAGGAAATACTAAACCCATAGACTGTAAAAAATATGGACGTAGTATCCGTGACGTCACCCATCTGTTTCTGAAGAGCTGTTTTGAGACCAATCGGCTGCGGCAGCCATATTGCTTCTGTCGAGCCAGTGTGACGTAAAGAGGCGGGCTTTGAGCCTCCTAGCCAACAGCTGCAGTGTTCCCACAGGCAGCTGTGCCTCTCATTGGAAGACTGGTAATCTCAATATCTATGAAATTGCCAAATTAGAAAAAAATTCACCCCCCTCACAGTGAGAGGACGTCGAGAAATTAGCTATTCAGACTACACTCATCTTTTGTACCAGGCTGTAAACATGCTTATTAATTCTGCAAAGATCGTCTTTTCCCCATTCATGTGTATTAGACTTCCGGTACTTCCGGAGCCAGCCTCAAGTGGATCCTCGATGAACTGCAGCTTTTAACACTTCCGCATTGACTCATATTTTTAGACCGGAGGTTGCCGCTTTACTAAAACGCATAATATTACTAATCCTATTAATATCATGCTGTTTTTCAGGAAAAGCTGCTAAAGCCCCTTAGTGGTTTTTCTGGAATGAGTGGTGAGATGAGAGAACTGGCTGCAATCATCAGCAGAGTAATTTACACAAACTCAGCCACTTCATTCAAAACACACATACATTAAAAAACTTGCAATTATTATTATATTCTCTAGCTTAAAATGAGGCGCATTACACTAAGATATGAAAAGAGCAAATAGGTCCACTAGAGTGCAGTGGAGAGCTTTGTTGTGATGAATGTATGTACAGTTATAAAGAATCCTAAGGTTCTATCTATTCCTGTTATCTGATGCTTCATTTTAAAGGACACAAGTCTCATTGCACAAGGATGTGTGTGACAATTTTTAGCTGATATCAATCCCTCTTTAACTCAGTATTTCTGTGTGTTTTTATACATAAAGGACATCTATTTGCACAGCCCCAATGTTACGATGTTACGATGTTACAATGTCATTTAGCAGACGCTTTTATCCAAAGCGACGTACATACGAGAACAAGAACAACACAAGCAAAGATCTAGACAAGAGGAAACAAGATCAGTTAGAGTAACAAAGTGCTTCAAGTCCATTTGGGTTCAGGTACTGCCAAGCAGTGTAAAGGTAATGCAAAAACGTAAATAAGGATTTAAAAAAAAGAAAATTGTAAAATAAGGAACATCTACAATGAAGAAACCAAACAATTTAAGACCTTCCATTATCACCATCAACAATTAACATCACCACATCATCACCACAATAATGACCAAAGTACCAAGTATTGGGTCACTCCAGAGCTGAACACAGATCCCCAGAGTAGAGCAGGATAGTGCGAGTCAACTGTAGCTGGACGACATGATCTGCCACTGGGGACAACAGTGGAGAACAGTCTAGCTAAGTGCATAGTGCTTCCTAAAGAGCTGGGTCTTTAGTTGTCTTTTGAAAGAAGAGAGGGACTCTGCAGATCGAATGGAGTTGGCCAGTTCATTCCAACATTTAGGGACAACAGAAGAGAAGAGTCCAGCTAGTGATTTTGATTTTGAGGCCTTATGTGCTGGAAGCACTAGGCACTTTTCAGAAGCTGAGCGTAGCGGGCGAGAAGGGCAGTAGACCTGGATGAGGGGTTCCAGGTAAACTGGAGCGGTTTTGGTGACTGCTTTGTAAGTCATGATTAGAGTTTTGTATCTGATGCGAGCTGCAACTGGAAGCCAGTGTAGCGAAATGAGCAGGGGAGTGACATGAGCTGTCTTAAGGCTGATTTATACTTCTGCGTCGAATCGACGGCGTAACCTACGCCGTAGGTCCGCGTAGCTCCCGTACCTACGCAGAGGCCTACGCACGTAGCTGACGTGCACCTCCTCCAAAATGTAACTACGCGTAGAGCCGACGCGGACCGCAAGCTCTGTGATTGGTCCGCTCGACGGCTTTGTCTTTCCCGCATTCACAGCACTTCCGGGGTCCCGGACATCGGCCACACATCGGCCGTGTATTTCATCTCCTCCTCTCTATTCTTCATGTAATCATGTCTGTATGATAAACAGCAACATGTATCAGCTGTAGATTAACATAACACGCTCTGAATCGATGTGGAAAAGTAAACAGAGATCGTAGCGGGACCGGAAGCAGGCGACCGGCTATCAGAGAGACCGCACTGCCCTCAGGCGTTTCGGCGGAGAATTGCTGCGCGACACAGACACACCGACGCAGAAGTATGAGGGGCTCATCTCCGCGTCAGCCCCTGCTGCGTAGGGCGACGCAGAAGTATAAATCAGCCTTTAGGCTGGTTGAAGACCAGACGTGCTGCTGCATTCTGGATCACTTGCAAAGGTTTAACTGTGCATGCAGGGAGGCCTGCCAGTAGAGTGTTGCAGTGGTCAATGTGTGACATTAAAAGAGCCTGAACCAGAAGCTGTGTTGCGTGTTCTGTCAGGTAGGGTCTGATCCTCTTGATGTTATAGAGGGAAAAACGGCAGGACCGAGCAATCGAGGCCACATGAACCCTGAAGGTTAGCTGGTCATCGATCATGACACCCAGATTTCGGGCAGACCTAGTGGGCATGAGGTTTTGAGATCCAAACTGGATATTGATCTGTGAGTCCACAGTAGGACTGGCTGGAATGATAATAAGCTCAGTCTTGGACAGGTTGAGCTGTAGGTGACGTTGCCTCATCCATTTAGAAATATCAGCAAGGCAGGATGAGATCCGAGCTGAGACAGTTGTGTCGTCAGGTGGGAAAGATAGGAAAAGCTGTGTATCATCTGCATAGCAGTGATAGGAAAAGCCATGGGAGCGGATCACTGCACCAAGTGATGTGGTGTATATTGAGAAAAGGAGGGGACCAAGCACTGACCCTTGAGGTACCCCTGTTGATAAGCCATGCATATTGGACACTTCTCCTCTCCATGATACTCTAAAAGATCTCCCTGTGAGGTAGGACTTGAACCACTGGAGGGCAGACCCTGAGATACCAAGTGAGGAGAGTGTAGAGAGGAGGATTTGGTGGTTTACTGTGTCAAAAGCAGCAGAGAGATCCAGCAGCAAGAGAACTGAGGACTGACCCGCTGCTTTAGCAACGATTCCGTTACTGACAAAAAGTACAGTTTCCGTAGAGTGGCCCCGCCTAAAGCCAGACTGATACTGATCAAGTAGATCATGGTTGAAGACTGCGCACTCCAGTATTTTTGTGCGCTGGGAGGACATCATGGGCTTGGAGGATGCAAAGCGATTAGTCAAGGAAGCTGTCGTTTATCCTATTAAGGTATGGCCACTGCCTGGGTATGCTGGTTATCCAGCCCTGTTCGCCTTTGTTCGATTCAAAATACATCTCCTTTAAAGGGCTTAAAGAGATGGAGGGCTGATGGGTCAGGCCAGTCTGTTAAGCTGACATTAAATCTATATCTGAGATAATATGGCAGCAAACATACACACTTGGAAAGATAGGCGTGGAGGCAGGAACACACATACCTGTATATGCAATACCATTTAGAATTTTGTACCCAGCTGCCTAAAACAATATGATGCACACAGAAACTCTACATTCAAGTATTCTGGTAAACAAAGACATTACACACACATATATACATGCATATGGGCACACACATAGACACACTCATACAGACACATACATACAAACACACACATATTGTCATAACCTAGGTCTCTCATGTTGATGACAACAAATCACGTCTGTATCCTCTTGACATTTACAGACAAAGATGAGGACTGATGTGTCTATCTCCTCTTTTGCTCTCCTCTTTTATTATAAGACACCATATCTCCACCTTCCAACAATCCCAAGTTTCTCTCTTCAATGTTGTTCGCTCTCAAGGGAATATGGTCAGTTAGTGGATGTGACTATTTCTACATTATACTATACTGTACTACACTGAACTACACTACACTATACTATACAATACCACACTACACCATACAATACTACACTATTCTATACTATACTATACTATACTATACTATACTATACTATACTGTACTATACTATACTATACTATACTATACTATACTATACTATACCTATAGCCCATAACAGCCAATTGGCCTAAAGAATATGGTTATGCAAGTTTCACAGTCATCAAGATTTTGTTTTTGTGCTAATAATATGCTCCACCTCTCTCCCATTTTAGTACCCTCAACTAATTACAGGCATCATTTCTCCTTGGAGGGGTCTGCTGCTGTATGCCCCCCCATGTAAACTAGCACTTTTAACTAGTAACTGCTTTTACACTACTCGTCGCATTCACCCACTCACATAACATTCACTCACTTATGGAAGAGGCTGCGATTAGTAAGGGACCATCAGTATCAGCTAATCATTCATACAGATTCACACACCACTGAACAACATTGCGAGCAATTTGGGGTTCAGTTTCTTGCCCAAGTACACTTTAATTTGAGTTTATTTGATTAAGATAATGCACATTAATCAACAATAGGTAAATTTCATCCGTAGCCCTAAGGCAGGTACTTACATAAAACAAAACTAAGATTTAAAGTTACAGGATGTCACAAGACAGTTAGCAGGACACTACGTGAAATGACATACAAACAAATCTTACAAATTATACAAAATGTACACTTTTGTGACATTATAAAAACAGATTGAAGTTGAGGCCAAAGCCCCCAGGAACGGGCATCAAATGAGGAAACAGATATTATTCATTAGTACATGACTGGTTCGTTTTTAACCAATGTATAAGGTTTTTTTTAAAGATACAGTTGTTCTCAAGCTCCCTGATATAAGCTGGTAATTTGTTCCAAGAGTGTGTGCCTCTAATAGACACTACCATTTGACTGAATTTGACTTTACGTCTCTGTTCATCACAATTTTCTCTAGTTTCTTCTCTAGTATTTAAAGAAAGACTTGAGGGCTTATAACCTACTGGCTGTTGTGTGTGACCAAGTTGTAAAACAATAAGTGAACTTTCAGAGGAGAGCATGAGGGAAGCCGCAGGATGAAGACTGAGCTTCTGGTCCAGATGGACGGACTTGCAAAATCTGATGACCTGGTGTTTACATTGGCTGCCTCCAACTTGCCTTGGTAACACTTAAACATACACACGTGAAATTGTTATCATTGTTTTTGTTTATTGAGATATTGAAAACAACAATTGTCCAACACACCTTTGTGCACATGAAGGCATAATGCATCTGTGAGAAGCACACCAGAATCTGAACCACCAGAATCTCAAGCACAGAGAGGATATTGTAGTACTGCCTTTACCCAGCAGGTGGGGCTTTCACGTGTAGGACATGTTGATGACAGTGCACTAGTGAAACAGTTATCATTGACAGCTAATTCAGAACTGCATAAAGGAATCTTTGCCACTTGTTTCCAATAGGTGGTGTAATATATAATTGCATAATCAAAATAATGCTTCATCAAAGTCTGAAGGCTTTCCTGACCAAATAAGTGGTCAATAAGTTGAACAGAGGGAGAGGTGCATTATAGAGTAAATCATAATTTCCTGTTTGCAGAAGGGGGGCACTGTGGTTATTTTGCTTGCATGGAGGTGTGTTCAGCCTGGGACACTTATCATACATGTCATGTCAGGATCAAACATTATACATGGAGGTAAAAGGGATTTTTATTATTTGGCAACATTCAAAAATGCACCCTGTATCTCGGCTAAAACAGATATTCAACTCACATTTGTGGACTTCCTGTCGAGATTTCACTGTGGCAGTAAGATACTTTTTTTGTAGGTCTGTGCATGCTATATGCATACTGATGTTTATGCATGCAGGTTGAACCCACTGCTGGAGGGAATGAACTTTGAAGATTTAGGGTAGGGGCTACTTTTTATGAAGTTTTACTCCAAGTCCCTAAAATGTCAAATTTTCCCTCAGGCCTTAATGCATTTGCAAATTTTGTGAGTTTTGAACACGTGTAGGCCCCAAAATATGCAATTCATTTGGACAAAGAAGAGAGAAAGAAAAAAATCATTGTGTTCCAATAGGTCCTTGTACATAATTATGTTTTCACTTCTACTCCTTTCTCTGTGCTCTGCTTTCCTCAAGAGATATTTTGCTCATTGAATGGCAGATGTCCTATTGGTCAACTTATTTTTTAGATTCAGGATATGTTGGGACCGGAAAAGAAAGAGAAATGCAAAGCGCTTTACTAATTTGTAGCTGTTCCTGCTCTTCAATCAGGGAGCTCGACCATGCAATGCTGCGGAGGTTAGAGAAAAGGATTCTAGTCAGTCTTCCCTCCTCAATAGCTCGCCAAACCATGATTTCTCATTGGCTGCCTCCTCTTAGTGCCACTGGAGGGGTGGAGCTACGAACCGAGCTGGACTATGAAAATCTGGCAAAGGTCTGTTAGAGTAAGACCCATTTTATCCATTCAACATTCCTTTGTGAAGTATAAATCAAAAATCGAAATCACAACTTACTAGGTTATATTTGCTTCTGTGCTGTTGTGTGTGTTTAAGGAGATGGAAGGTTACTCTGGCTCTGATTTAAGACTGGTGTGTAAGGAGGCTGCGATGAGACCAGTCCGCAAGATTTTTGATGCTCTTGAATCCCACCAGGACGGTAAAATAAAATGCACACACATACCAAAATAGCTATGTTTTCTGTCATGAGTCCTTGAATACAACACTTACACCACAATGGGATTCTCCCTCACAGGTGATTCTGGTATGCCTGATTTCCAGCTGGAAACTGTGACAACTGATGACTTTCGGAAGGTCATCTCTCACACCAAACCTTCAGCCAGAAACCTGATGGACAAATTCACAGCCTGGGAGAGAGAGTTTGAGTCTGTCTAAAGTACAGGCACATTTTAAAAGCATAGAAATAAAAACTTGTAATAAGAGAGTATCTGGATCACTTTTTTTCTTCTTCCTAGACAACATTGACATGCTACTGTTACGAGCTTGTGACATTGGATCAATTGCCTCAAATAGTTTATTTAAAACTCTGAATAAGAAAACAAAACAAACATTGTTTGCATCTCTTCTTAAGTGTTCAATGTTTAGAATACATTTTTGAGCATAATGCATCTCTGTCATATAACTTCTGGTAAATAAACAACATCAATTACATTTTTGAACACATATGTTGCTCCTGGAAAAGCATCTTAAAACTTTGGTCTGAGACGCCTCTATTTGTAATGTAGAATTTATTGTTTATGTTTATCCGTACAATAATCAGAAGCACAAAGAAACTCTTGACTGCAGAGCCCAGAGAATATACATTTTGTGAATTGATATTTTATGATATGTAGCAGAATTACCTGTTATGAACAACAACAGTAGTATGGGAGGTAGAACCTTCAGTTATCAGGCCCCTCTTCTTTGGAATCATCTACCAGTCAGGGTCCAGGGGGCAGACACCCTCTCCACTTTTAAGATTAGACTTAAATCTTTCCTTTTGATAAAGCTTATAGTTAGACCCAGCTCAGGCTTGGACCAGATCTTAGTTATGCTGCTATAGGCTTAGACTGCCAGGGGAACTGGCACACTGACACTAAGGTCCTATCCAGAATATATATATTTTTCAATATGTAATATTTTATAAAATGCAAAATTACCTGTTATGTAGACAACAGAGGATAATCACTTTTGAAATCCATGCTTTATTTGTACTTTTTATTGTTCTTGACAGTTTGTATAAATGTATTCATTTATTCTTTTCAGGATTTGTTGAACTTGTAAGGAAAAGAAGACTGCAATTTTCTCATTTCTCAGGCAGAGGAAGAGGGATTTGATTTAGGAAGTCTACAATAAAGGGTTAAAAAACATTATTATTTTAAAAATATAAGATTGCACTTTTTTCAGTATAAGTAAAAAAAAATAGTGTGTAGACCTCAGAAGTTACAAGCTTATAGGAGGTTCATCAAGATGTGTTCAACAGCCTCTGGAAAACTGTCACATGTTAGGTGGGGAGGGGGGTTGATTGTGTTCTCATCTCCTTCTCTGTATTTACCTGAGAAGATGACAGAATTGGGGGAGACATAATCATCAGCCAAAAAAATGTCAATTACTATAATGCCTTCACATAAAGTCATGGTATGGTTGAGTATTACAGTGAAAGAATAAACTTGAGGAATGACAAAGAGTAAAAGGAGTCACAGTTTCTGGATTCTGTGAAAGAGGAGTCAGAGGGATGTGTGAATGCTGAAGAGATACAATTAAACTGATGAAACATTTTAAACTACCTGTTCTGACCAGAATTCCAATCATTCCTATGGCCTGGGCCCCACCCACATCATCTCTTGCATCCTGTGAAAAAATGCAAACAGCCTCAACACAACACTCTAATTTTTATATCTGTTCAAATTTTGTTATAATAATAAAACTTAAATCGGTAAAATATTGGAGTAACCAAATTACTAATTTAAAAAAAAAATCATGACAACTGTGGCATCTTCTGAAAAAATATTGAACAAATTTACAGAATTGTTCCAAATATGTTCTTATTAAGAGTGTTTGTCACAAGTGGCAACCTCTGGCTGTGAGAATTGATGCCAATGCAGAAGTGTTAAAAACTGCAGTTTTCTCAAGTGTCTCATTTCTTGATCGGCACACACTGTATTGGGAGTGAATTTTTTCGTAATGAAGCAGTTTCGTAGATATTAAGATTACAAGTTTTCCATTATGAGAGGCACAGCTGACTTTATTGACAGGCGGGAACACTTTAGCTGTTGGCATGGAGGCTCAAAGCCCGCCTCTTTACCTCACACTAGCTCGACAGAAGTTAGGTTGAGTTCGGTCAAGTTGAACATTTCCAATATGGCTCCCGCCAACGATTGGCTTCGAAACAGCGCTTCAGAAACAGATGGGTGACATCACGTATACTACATCCATTAATTATTATTATTATAATTTTTTTTTTTTATTTTCTCTTGTCTGCATATATATTTCTGGTTTGTGTCATGTTTGTCACAAACTGTCAAATATTAATGCAATTTATTCTTGCAGCAAAAGAAAAGAAAGAAAACCTTTTTCTTCTGTGCTTGTGACTGTGTGCATGCAACCATCACCATCCCTCTTAGAACTCTGGCCTATCTTTTATTGGCAGCTAATATCATGTTCTGTAAAAGAGGGCGTACATCCATTAATTATACAATTTATGGTTTATCCTCAGACTTGATTTCCCAAAAATGGCCCTAACTGTGAAAACTTGCTCACACTATATGGAAAAATGGGTAAAAAAAACAAACTTGCTGATGCTGAGACTTTATACAAAATATATACTTACGTCTCCTATCATGACAGCCTCATTAGGGCTACATCCTAAATCAGACAGAGCCTGTTTAAAGGAAACAACAAAAAAAAGAAACAAGAGTATGATTTAGGGGTAAATCCAATTTCAAAACCTGGAAATTCATTTAAACAATACTACAAAAATAAAGCAAAAAGAAGAAATACAGTAACCTTACCAAAAGGATGGTGCAGTTAGTCAAAAATGTATGAACTATTATTTTTATTAGATTTTATTTGTAAAGAGACCACGTACAATATTGAACATAAATGTTGCCATTTGATGCATTGTACCAGAGTTAGCTTAGAGCTGATGTACATCTGCTGTCCCTTGGCATTCACAATAAGTTTATCACAAGGTTTTCTACACTACGCTGTTGTAAATGTATTAAATAAATGACTAACATCTTCTCGTTTGTGTATGACGGCATAGTAAAGCCATTGTACACAAACAAAGAATAAACCTGGAGGAGAAGAGTAATATCCTGAGAACACAAGTGGTACATTTGTATTAGAGGATTGTTTTTAAAGTTGCAAGAAAAAGTATGTGAACCCTTGGGAATGACCTGTTTTCTGCATAAATTGGTCATAAAATCTGCTCTGATCTTCATCTAAGTCCCAACAATAGACAAACACAGTCTGTCTAAACTAATACCACAAAAAAATATATGTTTTCATGTTTTTATTGACCACACCATGTAAACATTCACAGCGGTGGAAAAAGTATGTGAACCCCTAGGCTAATGACTTCTCTCAGATTTGAGTTGAGTCTGAAGTCTGCCTACTTGGTGTTCAATCAATAAGAAGAGATTGGTGGCGTTGGTTAAAGCTGCCCTGCGCTATAAAAAACACAGACCAGTTTTGAGTTTATTATTTTCAAGAAGCATTGCCAGATGTGAACCATGCCTCGCACAAAAGAGCTCTCAGAAGACCTACAATTAAGAATTGTTGACTTGCATGAAGCTGGAAAGGGTTACAAAAGTATTTCTAAAAGCCTGTTGCCATGTTTATCATCCATGGTAAGACAAATGATCTTTAAATGGAGAAAGTTCGGCTCTGTTGCTACTCTCCTTAGGAGTGACCGTCCTGTAAAGATGACTGCAAGAGCACAGAATGCTCAATGAGGTGAAGAAGAGAAAGAGTGTTAGATAAAGACTTACACAAATCTCTGGCACATGCTAACATCTCTGTTGAAGAATCTACGATACGTTAAACACTCTGACACATGCTAACATCTCTGTTGAAGAATCTACGATACGTTAAACACTCTGACACATGCTAACATCTCTGTTGAAGAATCTACGATACGTTAAACACTCTGACACATGCTAACATCTCTGTTGAAGAATCTACAATATGTAGAACTCTGAACAAGAATGGAGTTCATGGCAGGACACCACGGGGGAAGCCACTGCTGTCCAAAAAAATAATTTCTGCAGGTTTGAAGTTTGCAAAAGAGCACCTGAATGTTCCACAGCACTACTGGCAAAATATTCTGTGGACAGATGAAACCAAAGTTGAGTTGTTTGGAAGGAACACACAACACTATGTGTGGAGAAATAAAGGCACAGCACACCAACATCAAACCCCATCCCAACTGTGAAAGATGGTGGAGGGGGCGTCATGGTTCGGGTCTGCTTTGCTGACTCAGGGCCTGGACAGATTACTATCATCGACAGAAAAATGAATACCCAAGTTTATCAAGACATTTTGCAGGAGAACTTAAGGCCATCGACCCATCAATTGATGCTCAACAGAAGATGGGGGATGCAACAGGACAACGACCCAAAGCACAGAAGTAAACCAACATCAGAATGGCTTCAACAGATGAAAATAAATCTTCTGGAGAGGCTCTGTCAGAGTTTTGACCTCGACCCGATTGAGATGTTGTGGCATGACCTCACGAGAGCGATTCACACCAGACATCCCAAGAATATTGCTGAACTGAAAAGTTTTGCAAAGAGTAATGGTCCAATATTCCTCCTGACCCTTGTTCAGGTCTGATCTGCAGAAAATGTTTGGTTGAGGTTAATGCTGCCAAAGAAGGGTGAACCAGTTATTTGGCTTACTACCTTAAGCTTACTGCTTACTACCCGGCTAGTAAACTTAATATACAGACGCGTTGGCAAAAAAACTTGATGAAAAGATTGTTTTATTGTTTTAAAATGATTTATGTATACAGTTTCTTAAAAACTGGTTGAAGTTTCTTTGTGATCAGTAACCTAAAGTTGAACTCACCTGCTCCACTTGTTGCTAGGATTGCTGGACAGGATCCAATATGTTAACATCCCTGTTGTTTAGCCTGCTGCATTAACCAGGGTTCCCACTCCTTTCCAGAGATCATTTTCCAGACATTTCCAGGACAGTTTCAGTGATGATCAAGCTGGTATGACAGTCTAAATAGAGTTCCTAATTTAGTTCCTAAATAGTCTAATATGTTCCTCTCAGTGGAAGTCTACATTGAAAGAGGTGCCGTCTATGGCTATCCATGAAATCATCTCTTACATACTTAAAAATGATGGCAAATTAATTATAGAGCAATGCAACCAAAGATGTACAGCACTTTATTAGTGCAACCAAGTAACAATAATGGCCAACTCTCATCTCAGCTTTCCCTTTTCCCAAAAAATATAAAATTAGCTGAGAAAAAACAAAAGAGCCAGCAAAGGACTCTCGAAGCTGCCTTACTGAAATAAATAAATAATAATCAGAGGATCAGTGCATAAATTGACCTAAATAGAACTGAATGAAAAAAAAGGCCAAAAAATTTGAATGGGGATGTGTTTTTTTTAACCATGTCAGGTCGCACACAGTCATGTTGGAATAATTTTCCAGGAAAATCTGTGATTTTCAAGGACATTTTACTTTTTCTCCCATTTTTCAGGTTTTTTCCAGTGCTGAAAAACTGGTCAACTGTTTTCCAGGTTTTCCAGGTTTTCCAGGACGCGTGGGAACCCTGATTAACAGGCTAAACAACAAACAAAAACAAACAGTTTTACCTCACTATACGGTCTATGGTGTCAACAAGCAGAAGCAAAATGTGCCGGAACTCTTTTCTGCGGATTGGTTTGACATGACGTGATCAGTTTGCCTCTGCCATTGCTCATGTTAGTGAAAGTTAATAACCGTCATCAAGGGGTTGTCAAGGGCTTTTGACCAATCAAAATCAAGCATTTTACATAGCTTGGAGATCAGGCCGAAAGCCAGGTCATAATGTTGTTTATCAAGGTCAAGCACAGCAGGCATGATGCACGGCAACGGCATGCGTGAAAGTGGAAAGTGACGAGGTTCTCTTGCAAACTTTTCTATGTTTCTTTACGCACATGTACAAATTTTATAACATCACAAAATGTTGCCATTTTTCTCACAAATATGCCACTTTTTCTCACAATTTTGCCACTCTAAAACTCACAAATTTGCAACTTTTTTTAGTATAGTGAGTATAATTACTCTTCTCCATTTTGTTATTTATTTTTCATTTTTTTGTAAAGGGCCATGATATGCCATCATATTTGGATTATAAATGTTTAAACATTATAAACAAAAGTTTACCTGTGCAAAGAAAGTATTTTCTGGTTTCCCTACTACAGTAGCTGTGCACCCTGTGGCGTATTCAAGTCCCATCACAAAGGGCCCAGGGCCAAGGGCCAAACCATCCAAACGTTTGTAGTACCGAGCCTTGTGGATGGCAATAAGAGGAGCTCCATTCAGAATCATTCTGGGGAAAAATGTATGTCAAACAAGCTGCTGATTTCAACTGCCCAAGAAGGTACATTTCAAGTCCACAGATAATTTTAAAATATTTTGAGAAAACAAAAGCCCATTAAGAAAAGTACCATCACGTCACTTGCCAGGAAGAATAAATAATCTCTAAATTACTGAAGAATTTGTCTGAGACGGAATTTTCCACCTGAAAGCCTTGTTGAGCGTTTCGTAGTTAAAGTGATCAGGAGCAAGTCCAACGACAACAGAGTTTGGCTCCGAAGTGTCGATACCTTGAGATGGAGAGACAGAGCATACCCAGTGATTAGTTTACATTTTCGAAATATGATGCAATCAATTATTTAGTAAGTAATTCCCTCAGTGTCGTCATATAGAAAAGTAAAAATGTCAGGATTATCTTCTTGCACCCTGAGTTTGATGTCATTAGCGGTAAAGGGTCCACTGCGTAAGATCAAGGGGACTAATGGCAGAGTTATTGGCAGACAGAATAAAATAAGTCTAAAAATAGTTGTACAAAGAAGGAAGGGTCTTCTTCGACTTCTTCGTCACCATCCTGTTTCTGCAGTAGCCTAAAACAGAAATACAAAACCTTGGCTCTAAGGCAGGCTTTCTGTGTGTGCCAATTTTTCTTGGTCAGGGTAGATTTTTCTACATATTTTGAGGGGAGTACATGTATTCGTTTCCAATCTTTGACCTCTTCAATAAGTCTTGATAAACACGTTGAATCAACTTCAGGCTTTTTGTTTGGTTGCTTTAGTTATATATATATGTGTTTTTTTTCTCTGACACTGGACTAACCCTGACCTCCAGGCTGACACCTTACCGCATTTAAATGCTTATTTTTATCAATAAGAACAAGAAAACTGGACACTGAGTCCAAAATATGATTCTGTTCAGTTGTCCTGTTGCAGTAAATCCAGATGTTGTAGTCTCCACTATCCCCATGCGTCCACAGAGATTATTTATAAGCCTGCTCCTTACGTCTTAACATTTTGAACACCTCAATATGATCCGTAGCTGTTTAATACCGTCAGTAATATACACTGTGTCATGAAGGAAAATTTGATTTAGGGGAAAAAAACACACTTGGCATTATTTTTGACATGGAAAAGAGAGATTTACCTTATTTGTTTTAATATTTCATACTATCATTTGGGAATTTTTTACTGTCCATTTCTCTATAATTGTTCTGAAATTTTCCAACAAGGTATTTTTGTGCTGTGATTTTAGTTTATTTGCAAGTTGTGGAAAAAAAGTGTGCAGTGGTTTTATTTGAGTAACAACACACCTTAAAAATGATGTGTACATATATGTGTATGTATATACATATATATATATATGTATATATGTGTATGTATATATATACATACACATATATACATACGTTGAGTGTATGCAAGGATACGCTCAACCCACGATTTGATTCCAATCCTGATTTTTGGTTTATTTTATTTCAATTCTCAGATATTGATAGTTATAATATATATTTTTCCCTAATATTTCTTTGTAAACAAAGTCATCTTTTTTCATTTTAAGGTGTGTTGTTACTCAAATAAAACCACTGCACACTTTTTTTCTGCAACTTGCAAATAAACTAAAATCACCGTAAAAAGAATACCTTGTTGCAAAATTTCAGAACAATTATAGAGAAATGGACAGTAAAAAATTCCCAAATGAAAGTATGAAATACTAAAACAAATAAGGTAAATCTCTCTTTTCCATGTCAAAAATAATGCCAAATACGTTTTGTTCCCCTAAATCAAATTTTCCTTCATAACACAGTGTATATTACTGACGGTATTAAACAGCTACGGATCATATTGAGGTGTTCAAAATGTTAAGACGCTGAATATCAAAGTAAGGAGCAGGCTTATAAATAATCTCTGTGGACGCATGGTGATAGTGGAGACTACAACATCTGGATTTACTGCAACAGGACAACTGAACAGAATCATATTTTGGACTCAGTGTCTGCTGTTTGCAACACCTTTAGTCAGCTGATTCACATCAAAACATGCTTTAAACTTAAAACACCTCAGCGAGTGACAAGAGAGCAGCGCAAGAGACTTAATGATGTTGAACCAGCGGAGCATAATGCAGACAGAGTAGAATGCCTTCTACTGTTTAAAAACAACATCTCAATACAAATGTTGTTAAATCAATTTTAATCCACCCTTATTTGTATCGATTTTTTACCGTCTTGCAATGTATACTTACATCCCTAACACACACACACACACACACACACACACACACACACACACACACACACACACACACACACACACACACACACACACACACACACACACACACACACACACACACACATACATATATATACATATATTTATATATAGAGATATATATACACATTTATAAATCATATACACACATACATACAGTGGATAGCGAAAATCTACACACCTGTTAAAATGCCAGGTAAAAAGATGAGACCGAGGTAAATCATGTCAGAACTTTTTCCACCTTTAATGTGACCTATAAAGTGCACAATTCAATTGAATTTTTTTTTAACATCTTTTAGGGGGAAGAATAAAAAATAAAAACCTAAAATAATGTGGTTGCATAAGTGTACATACCCTTTAAGTAATAATTGTTTGAGGCACCTTTTGATTTTATTACAGCACTCTTTTTTTTTGGAGGAGTCTATTATCATGGCACATCTTGACGTGGTGATATTTTCCCATTCTTCTTTACAGAAAAGCTCCAAATCCATCAGATAGTGAGGGTATCTCCTGTGCACAGTCCTCTTCAGATCACCCCACAGATATTCAACTGGATTCAGGTCTGGACTCTGGCTGGGCCATTCCAAAACTTGAATCTTCTTCTGGTGAAGCCATGCTTTTGTTGATTTGGATGTATGCTTTGGTTCGTTGTCGTGTTGAAAGGTGAAATTCCTCTTCATCTTCATCTTTCTAATGGAGGTCTGGAGGTTTTGTGTTAAACTGACTAGTGTTTGGAACTGTTCATACTTCCCTCCACCTTGACTAAGGCCCTGGTTCCAGCTGAAGAAAAACAGGCCCAAAGCATGATGTTGCCCCCACCATGCTTCTCTGTGGGTCTGGTGTTCTTTATGTGATGTGCAGTGTTGTTTTTATGACAAACATACCTTTTGGAATTATGGGCAAAAAGTTCAACCTTGGTTTCATCAGACCATAAAACATTTGATGCTTTTGGGAGACTTCATGTATGCTTTTGAAACATGTTGCCGGGCTTGGATGTTTTTCTTCATAAGAAAAGTCTTCCGTCTTGCCACCCTAACCATAGCTGAAACATATGAAGAATAGGAGAGATGTTGTCACAGGTAGTACACAGCCAGTACTAGTCAGAAATCCCTGCAGCTCTTTTAATGTTGCTGTAGGCCTCTTGGAAGCCTCCATGAACAGTTTTCTTCTGGTCTTTTCATCAGTTTTGGAGGGATGTCCAGTTCTTGGTTATGTCACTGTTGTTCCATATTTTCTCCACTTGATGGTGACGGTCTTCACTGTGGTCCATGGTATATCTAATGCCTTGGAACATGTTTGTACCCTTCTCCTGACTGATACCTTTCAACAATGAGATCCCTCTGCTGCTTTGGAAGCTCTCTGTGGACCATGGCTTTTGCTGTAAGATGAACTGAGGAAATGTCATGAAAATCCTCCTAGAACAGCTGATCTTTATTGGGATTAATCAAAGTCACTTTAAATGATGACAGGTGTATACTGACTACTATTTGTCATGAGTTTGAATGTGATTGGTTAATTCTGAACACAGCCACATCCCCAGTTATACGAGGGTGTGTACACTTATGCAACCACATTATTTCATTTTTTATTTTTTATTCTTCCCCCTAAAAGATTAAATTTTTTTGTTCAGTTGAATTGTTCATGTTATAGGTCACATTACAGATGGAAAAAGTTCTGACATGATTTAGCTTTGTCTCATTTTTTTACATCACAAAACCTGGCATTTTAACAGGGGTGTGTAGACTTTTGCTATCCACTGTACATACTGTACATACATACACATGTGGGGAAAAAACATAATTTGTCTCAAGTTCATACACACAGCTCCTTACCATTGAAGTCTTCCAGTGCACTGTCCTCCACCATCAAAAGCGGTCTGTATTGTTTTTGTTCTAGCAAACTCCTTGCAGCACTGAGTGAAGTGAAGATCTCCTTCTCCTGCAGAGTTGAGTTCAAATAAACAAAAAACTGAAGCACTGCAGATGTCAAAACAAGAAAAAACATAATATTCATTTTCTAATTGTTTATCATTACAGTCAAGTTTTTGCATTCATTAGATATACTTTTGGATTGTTTTACCTGGAGGTTGAAGTTGAGACGTTGCAGTCGTTCTAGTAAGTTCTTCTTACTTTCTTTGGTTGTGTTGGTCACAAACTTTAAAGCTACCGTAGTCTGCCGTAACCTGAAACCACCAAAGCAATTATCATGTGATTAAAATACAGATGCAGTGCTGTAGATTATATTGCATATTCAATTACATTTAATTTTAGTTGCACTGACTCATCATCCAAATACTCTATATTTTATTTAGCCTGTACCTGCTTTGGGGGTTGGGGGTTTACCTTTTCTGTTTCTCCATTTGTACTTGTACATTTCAGCCATGGCTTTTGCAAAAACATGCTAACAATACAAAGCTACAAGACTGACAAAGAACAGATTTAAAGATAAGAGAGGGAGTTAAACATTCAGATGATTAAAGTTCCACTTAAAAAAAAAAAAAAAGAGGCTACAAAAAAGGAGAAATTAAGAAGGCTCAGTTCAATCTATGAAGCAGACAAATAATTGAAATGTGAGGTGCATTGATGCCTTAAGCTGCATCTATATAGCTTTGGGCTTTGTAAGCATATTAGAAAGCAATAAGTCAATGTTTTTTGAAGTGATGAAGAAAGTTACACACAAAAAAAGAATACAAAAATGTGCAGAAAATAGGATTTTTTGTAGAGTATTGCGGGAGCCCTAAACTTGATGTCCTACTCTATTGATAGTACAACCGGAAGTCGGGAACCCACTCTTAATGGGATATGTGCAGATGCCATCTGAGTATAAGAAAAATGTGCAGGTGCATTCAAAAATGTTTTAAAGTGATTTCAGATATGAATATAGATATACAATGCCAAAGAATCTGTTTATCAATTTAGGGAAAAAAACATTTTCACCAGAAAAAAAAAATCCTTTAGGGTCAACATTGTTATATACCTGATTGTTCTGCAACTGGTTCCAGCATTCTAAAACCAAAATATATGTTGAAGGTGATTAATTTTCAATCGTGCCTTCTCAGAAATATTAATTTGAGAAAGGGAATGAATGAATGAAAAGCAGAATGTGTTGTTCCAGATTTAGATTAATTTTCAGATCTGCAGATATTGTTGCTATTTGACAATTTAATATTATTTTTGCTGCATTTACTAACCCTATCAAAGGGGAAAAATCAAGTTTAATTTGGTCAAATTAACTTCTAAAAATGACACTGCCATACAGATACGGCCTCTTTGTTTTATCATCTATCACAACACTCAGCAGCAACTAGCAGAGTAACTTTCCCAAAAATGAGCTTCTATGTTTCTGTGATGGTCATTTGACAAGTACCTAGTTACCTGGGTGACCAATACTGCCCCATATAAATTAAACTGGATCCCACGCGACTTGTTAGGGAACATTTTACAAAACAATAACCAGACTTGCGTAGCGACCTAAAATGATCTATAACCCCTCACTGTCTTGTGCATTCCCTAACCTAAAACATAAGACAGACGGGGCTGACAGGGGATTGTAACATTGTTAATAGCCTAAAAGTTTAGGGGCTATTGAGAAAACATTCAGCTTTGAGCCAAGTAGCGTCACCTGCATTACACGGATGGTACAGATAATTCTGCATGGGAGTGATAGGTGAATCCCTGGGACACATGAGCAGTGATTTTACTGTGTGGACACAGGACGCACATCGAGCAACATCACTGCTATGGGTATGTTGGTCTAACATCTGTGGAAGGACCATTTTCTTACCTCTTCAGGGCATCCTGTGCCCCTGGTACTGCTGTATTTTCTATATGAAGAGTTCCACTGAGGTCAATAAGCACAGCCTTCACAGCCTGTCTGCTCGCCATAATGTAGACCTGCAGCAAAAGAAATGGTGAAGATGCACAGAAAATTGGAAAACACTTAGTGGCTTGTAACGATGAAAGGGCAAGTGGGAATGATGGCATAGTTGTCAGCAAAGCTTGCTCTGCTTATGACTCACTATTTTTCTGGCACCCTAGTTTTAGATTATTGATAATAATGTTTTTTTTAGAGAAGATACATTCCTGAATATAATTTAGCAGATTACTGTGTTGTTCAAACCTGTATCAGGATGAATTGAAGGGATTATAAACTGCCTTGTCCAAACATTTGCCTAAAATACAGATTTTGGGATTTAATGTTGTTGCTGATCTGACTATTTGATCCCCTATCATTTAGACAGGCTTGTATTTTTGTCATGTAGTTATCAATGTAAGGGCAGAACTAATTGTCTTAACACCAACCTGATTCACACAGACAGACAGACAGACAGACAGACAGACAGACAGACAGACAGACAGACAGACAGACAGACAGACAGACAGACAGACAGACAGAGCTTGTTTCGGTCTTTCACAGGGGTGTTAAATTAAAGCAATATTTTGGCTGTAATTTCACAACAGATGTTTTTGTGATCAATCATTGTCATTAATGTCACTGTCATATATTTCCCATGTGCTCTTGCTAGAATCACTACTGTAATAAGGGGTTAATTTGTGAGAGGCCTACATTGCATTCATTTGGGTTTAGGAATAGATTTAGGCATAGAACATACAATATGTTAAAAGATTTTCGTTCTATGTTTTAAATGACCTTAAGATAAGACACATGGACTGTGGCTCAGTTGGTAGAGTCGGTCGTTTATCAATTGGAAGGTTAGCGGTTCGATCTCAGTTCCTGCGGTCACATGCCGAAGTGTCCTTGGGCAAGACATTGGACCCCAAGTTGCTCAGCAGTGTTTGAGAGTGTAGGAATGAGATTAGGTAATACTACGACTACTACTATACTGTATAGCACCATCTAGCATCAGGGAGTGGATGTGGTGTGAATGTGATGCTGCTGTGGACGTTTCAGACTCCAGTGGCAATAACTAGTACTACTATGCCCTACTACTACTACTCAGAGGTGTCAAGTAACGAAGTACAAATACTTCGTTACCTTACTTAAGTAGACATTCTGGGTATCTGTACTTTCCTGGAGTAATTATTTTCAATTCTACTCCTTACATTTTAAAAATAGCCTCGTTACTCTTATTTAATTTGGGCCTGTTTTCATTCAGGCTTGAGCAATTATTTGAACCTTTAACTGGGTATCTGTACTTTCCTGGAGTAATTATTTTCAATTCTACTCCTTACATTTTAAAAATAGCCTCGTTACTCTTATTTAATTTGGGCCTGTTTTCATTCAGGCTTGAGCAATTATTTGAACCTTTAACGGTCTGTCCAGCTTAATTTTTGTTCCTGCATCTCCTGTTTCTGAGCACCCCTAAATGCAGCGTGCTAACAGTGCATCCCCTGAGTGACAGCAGGGAGAGAGACATGCCCAGAAAAGTCTTAAGTAAATTAAGCGGACTACTGTATTTCCTGATAGTTCTTAGGGACTTTTTATTATTTTTTCTGAGTCTGTCTGACACAACCACACAAACAGACCTCCTCAGGTGAGAGTGTGCTCACCTGTATGCATGCAGGTGTCTGTCTGAGAACCAGCTGCTTTTGCAGATGAACAAATCCTTTTGGTAACTCTCTGTTACATGTTCTGTGCTTAACTGATGTAGATCCTGATGTAGATCCTGATGTAGAGTGTGCATGTGTGTGTTTGTTCAGGAAGAGTTGAACCACTAACAGAAGTTCAGTTGGCACCGTCAGCTGGGCACTGGTGATTTGTTATGGATTTGTTATGGTGCGTCGCAGTCCATCAGGTTTTGTTACATTTATGCGCGTGTTGTGATAGTGTCTTAATAATAAAGTAGTCAAACATTTTAGCTAGCCTAGATTAGTTTGAAGAGATCTAGCCTTCGTGTTGAGTAAGACCCTTTTGGTCAACACCAGCTGTTCCGGGTCTTAAATGTGTGTGGCTGCTTGATGCTTGGATGTACATTTACATTCCAATAAAGACTATTAATAACATGCCTGTGAAGTTTGACTTTTTGCACCATTACAATACTTAGAATAATAAATAATAATGTATTTTATTTATCATGCACTTTACATTTGGAGCAAATCTCAAAGTGCAACAGGGCATAATAAAAGGGCAGTAAGAATAAAAACAGGGTTAAAAACAAACAGTAAAATGCAGACACTTGTTAAAAACACTGTGGAAGGTCAGATAAAAACTATGGATAAAACCAGGGAAATAAAAACTAGGGAAATGCCCTCTGAAATAAGAGCGTTTTTAGTCCCTTTTTAAAAGAGTCAGTGGTCTGTGGTGATTTCTACTTATAGGCAACAAGTCATCATATCTTCCACTCCATGAAACACGTTAATGCTCAGTAGTACACATATATGGTTATTTTATGTATTTGTATTGTACGAAAATGTGTTCATTTTCAATGGGCACAAATGCGGCTGAAACAAGTGCAGCCCAAATATTTGAACATTAACATATTAATATAACATTATATTCATTATGGCCTTTAGAAAAATGTATTTTTTTGGGAGGTGGGGTAGTGCACTATAGGCCCCTGTGGCGCAGCTTAAGCTTTTTTTCCTTCATGGCATTTTGTTCCCCTTACATTACTTTTATACTTGAAGTAGTTTTGAAACCAGTACTTTTACACTTTTACTTGAGTAAAAAGCTTGAGTTGATACTTCAACTTCTCCAGAAATCTTTTTAAACCCTAGTATCTATACTTCTACTTGAGTAATGAATGTGAATACTTTTGACACCTCTGCTACTACTACTATCTGTCTCATCACTGTCATTGCTCTCTCTCTCATTCTCCTCTATCCCTCTTTCCAACCTCAACACGGTCTCAGCAGATGGCTGTCTAACATGAGTCTGGTCCTGCTTGAGGTTTCTGCCTGTTAAAAGGAAGTTTTTCCTTGCCACTGTAACTAGACAAATACTGCGAGGTGCAATGCTCATGGTGGATAAAGATGAGATAAGATCGAGTCCTGTCAGTAAGAGGGGATCGGATCGTATCTAGGGATGCACCGATCCGATCCTGGTATCGGATGTCGGCTAGATCAGACTCAAAATGCTAGATCGGATATCGGTGACAAAGGGCCGATATATAGTGCCGATCCATATGGCAGATCTAATCATCTCAGCTCTATGCTTTTCTGTGTTTAAAACAGCCATTTGCGTCTCCTACGTCATCAGCGCCGACCGGCCCGTGCATTTTTGCCCGGTGGAGCATGATGGAGGATAACTACAGAGGCTCTGCACTTTAGCTGCATGTCACACTTCTTTTGCTAACAACTCCGCCGGAAACCTGCAACATGTGCAGTGCTAATGTTTCGACGGATGGCAGTTGCGCTGAAAAATATAATGGGAGCCCAAAGGAAGAAGTTTACGTCAGCTGTAGCCGACTGCAAAGAAGCAAGAAACCTCCTATTAATGGGTTCAAAGTGTGAAAAAACGGACAGGTTTTTGGATTTGATTGTTCCGGATCCTTGAAATTAAGGGATTCCAGCCTCTGGTTTAGCACTTGGAACATAAGTACAGTTCACCATCAAGTCAGAAAAGCCTGAAGTTACCAAAACATGATTCTATCCTCACATTAAGGGAACAGAGATTGTTAAATCAATACCAGGATTGGATCGGCTAGTATCGGTATCAGCCAAGCGGCAAACTCCGGTCTCAAACGATGAAGCCAATGCGGAAGTGATATAAACTGCAATACATCGAAAATCCGCTTGAGGCTGGCAGCAGAAACACCAGAAACCACATAGATATGAATGGGAAAAAGACGATCTTTGCAGCATTAATAATCATGTTTACAGCCTGGTTCAAAAAACGGCTTGGCCCTACAACGCTAATCTCTCTAATGGCATACACTCTAGGGGGGTGAATTTTTTTCTAACGTGACGGTTAAGAAGATATTAAGATTATGAGTTTTGCCCAAATAAGGACATGACTGACGTGACTCCCGGTCGGGAACACACAGCCATTGGCTAAGAGACTCACACTACGTCACACTCTGCCTAGTTGAGTTCCGCATTACCAATATGGCTGCCGCCGTCGATTTGCTTCAAAACAGCTCTCAGGAACAGATGGGTGACGTCACGGATACTACGTCCATATTTTTTACAGTCTATGGTATCAGCAGATACCAAAGCCCAGGTATCGATATCGGTAGGATCGGTGCATCCCTAATCGTATCCTGTCTTGATGTTGGGTTTTTGCTCATAATTTAACATAGAGTATGGTCTAGACCTTTTATGTTTTTAAAAGTGTCTTGAGATAAAGTGTGTTGTAATTTGGCGCTATACAAATAAAGATTGATTTTTTGATTATTATTTACTAATAGTACAAAATAAAATTCATCGGTTAGGGTTATCTTTATTTGGTAAGCTTCTATATATTGGTTCCTGTATCAATGTACTTGTTTGTACTTTGTACTTCCTTTAGAACTTAGTATACTGTTTTTCATCAACCTCTACATTATATTTATGGTGGTCAGCAATATGGTCTAACGTTTAAAAAAAATATCGATTTTAGTTTCTTTCTTTTGGCCATATATATAGTCAAACATTGCTTTAATATGTTTGTGTTTCTGTGGTTCTCAACCGCGATTCATGAAACAATCTGCCATTTACTGGCCTACATCACTCAAACTGAAGTTTATCACTGTGTAATATTATGGTGAATATTTGGTTAACAGTACAGTGCTATATGAATGTATAAAAATCAACAGGACAGTAGCTTTGTTTATTCCTAAACAAACACAAACATCACTGTCGGACCCTTATTAGCCTGGTAATCAGGGCGATGACGTTGCTGTAAAAGTTTAGCATACTTCAACCTTAAATGTCTGCTAAATGTATCGTACAAGTGGTGTTGAATTTCAGTAGAAGAAGTAAAACGAGCACGGTTAATAGACTGTATACGGTCATATGATAGCACTGCTTACCTTGAACAACTTCTTCTTCTTCTTCTTCTTCTTCTTCTTCTTCCTCTTCAGGTTTATGGCAGGTTGCAACAATGACTTAAAAAGGTACAAACCGCCACCTGCTGGACCGGAGTATGTCGGACAAGTTGCTCTATGGTAAACTGTAAATTTACCTGTACTTATGTAACGTGAGGGTTCGATGTGTGGTGGTCGGGTCACTCTATTAAAAGGAGACAGCAGGACGGAAAGCTTTCTCAAAAGCACTATACTGTCACCACATTCAGACAGCATCAACTTTTTTTTTTTCTTAACAAAATCAATTTACAAAACATTGTGGCAAACATTCTTCACAATCGTTTTTGTAAGGAACAGGTGCAAATAGTGTATTTAAACAGATATCTATCTCTTATAAAAAATAACTCTAGAAATCATATAAAGTGCAGTCTGGAAATGACATACAATCATAAGATAGGAAAGAAAGGGAGAAAAAAAGAACATAATGCTAAGGCTTTCTTTGTAGATCATAGTTGTTAATCAAGTTGAACAATTAAAGCATGTGTGCTTTTCAGTCTCAATTATTAATATACTCAAAAAATGTGTCAGTCATCCATAGAAAACATGGTGGAGTACAACATACTATAGAAGGAATCGTTTCCTTAGCAATAATAGTTGGGTCTGAACATAACTGATCATTGATTAATAAGGTTTTAATTGAGTTCCTCTCCTGTCTCCTCTTTTCTAGGCAACAAAAATAAGCTGTACATTTTTCACCGTCCTCCATCCATTTGGCCCCAGATCTTGTATTCGCCCTTTCAGCTTTTTTGAAATATAGCTCATCAAGTTTAGTTTGCAAAATTAGTGAATTCTGTTTATCACTGTCAGAGAGTGATGTTTTCATACAGTGGGTGTTAATTTCTTGAATTAGATTCATCTCAGCCTGTCTGCGATTCCTATTAGAATATTTCCCAAAATGAATAGAAAATATACGAATTTTGAATTTAAGAAACTCCCATATAGATACATATAAGGTTAAGGAACAATCGGTCATCACTTCTGCAATTAAATGTTTTATCCTGTCACAATATTTATCATTGTTTGATAAACTGGAATTTAATTTCCAATAGCCTTTGTTTCTATGGTTGAAACCAGGTGGTGAAAAAATAATTTTCAGAACGGTGTGATCAGTAAGAGGTGCAGCAGACAGAGAGCAGTCAGAGACCAGCTGTAACATAGGAACAGAAATTAACCAGTGGTCTTCTCCCCATACTTAAACCGTAGCCTGCGCTCAAGTAGCCTTATCAAACTCATCCCACCCAAAGCCCGGACCTCCTTTGGTCGCACCTCCTTCCAGTTTTCCGCTGCAAATTACTGGAATCACCTTCAACAATCCCTAAAGCTGACCTCTCTCATTCCACTCACCACTTTCAAAAAACTAATACACCCCATAACTCAACATCACTGCACTTGCTTTTAAATTGCTCTTAAGTTGTTCACTGCTGTCATATTTTTGTATTGTATTGTTCTGTCTCTAGGTTTCTATGTATGTCCTCTCTGTTTCTTGTTTTGTCTTTTATTTATTGTCATGCCACCTGTGTTGCCTCCTCGCCAAGGTCGTTATTGCAAATGAGAATTGGTTCTCAATTAACTCACCTGGTTAAATAAAGGTTAAATAAAATAAAATAAATACTTGTTTTATTAGATTTTAGCGCTGCATTTGATACGATTGACCATCAAATCCTGTTACAGAGATTAGAGCGACTAGTTGACATTACAGGGACTGCTTTAGCTTGGTTTAAATCGTACCTGACAGATCGATCTCAGTTCATGTTAATGAAAAGTCCTCAGTGTACACCAGGGTTAGTCAGGGAGTTCCACAAGGATTAGTGCTAGGCCCATTTCTTTTCACCTTATATATGCTTCCTCTAGATAGCATCATGAGGAAACACTCAATTAATTTTCATTGTTATGCTGATGACACTCAGCTATATTTATCAGTGATTGTTATTGGCCCCAAACACCTCAGAGAGACTTTTTCTAATAATATAAGTACCTTAGACGGCATCAGTCTGGCATCGAGGACCTCTGCTAGGAATCCAGGAGTCCTATTTGATCAAGATGTATCCTTCAACTCCCAAATTCAGCAAATCTCAAGGTCAGCCTATTTTCACTTGCTCAATATTTCTAAAATTTGACACATCCTATCTCAGAGCGACGCAGAAAAACTAGTCCATGCATTTGTTACCTCCAGGTTAGATTACTGTAATTCCCTCTTATCAGGCTGCCCCAATGAGTCTCTAAAGACACTTCAGCTAGTTCAAAACGCTGCAGCTCGAGTATTGACTAAAACTAGGAAGAGGGAGCACATCTCTCCAGTGTTAGCTTCTCTACACTAGCTCCCCATAAAATCTAGAATAGAATTTAAAATCCTTCTTTTAACCTACAAATCCAGCACCCTTGGATCTTAAAGAGCTCATAGTGCCCTACTACCCCTCTAGAACTCTACGCTCCCAACATGTAGGCCTGCTAGTTGTACCTAAAATCTCTAAAAGTAGTATGGGAGGTAGAACCTTCAGTTATCAGGCCCCTCTCCTTTGGCATCATCTACCAGTCAGAGTCCGGGAGGCAGACACCCTCTCCACTTTTAAGAGTAGGCTTCAAACTTTCCTTTTTGATAAAGCTCATAGTTAGAACTGGCTCAGGCTTGGACCAGCTTTTGTTAGGCTGCTATAGGCCTAGACTGCCGGGGGAACTGGCACACTGACACACTGGGATCCTATCCCACCCCCTTCCCCCCAACCCCCCATTACTTACTTTAACTCTGCCTGTCCCACTGAAAGTTCCTAACCATAGACCTTTCTGGAGTCCCTGAGCTCCATTGTCTCCTAGGTCCCTCTGAGCTGCTGTAGGCATCCTCCAGCTGCGGACGTTCTGGACTCCAGCTGATAAGGACGTGCTGGACTCCAGCGGCAACAGCTTCTACTACTCGTCTCATCACTATCACCTCTCTCTCTTACTCCCCTATGTCCCTCTTTCCAGACCCAACTCGGTCTAGGCATGATGGCTGTCTAAAATGAGTCTGGTTCTGCCTGAGGTTTCTGCCTGTTAAAAGGAAGTTTTTCCTCACCACTGTAACTAGCTAAATACTGCGATTTGCAATGCTCATGATGGATTAAGGTGGGGTCAGACTGAGTCTTATCCTGTCTTGGTGTTGGGTCTCTGTTCATAATTTGACATAGAGTGGTCTAGACCTCCTATGTTTGTAAAAGCGTCTTGAGATAACGTTTGTTGTGATTTGGTGCTATACAAATAAAGCTTGATTGATTGATTGATTGATTGATTGATTGATTGATTGATTGATTGATTGATTGATTGATTGATTGATTGATTGATTGATTGATTGATTGATTGATTGAACCAATAGTCAATTCTGGATTTTATCACATCATTTGGTTTGAACCAGGAGTATTGCTTGATGTCAGGGTATTTAAAGCGCCATAGATCCAACAAGTTGTGGTTGCCAAAGAAGTTAGATAAGACAGGGTTGTGAGAACTACATTGACTCTTTGGAGGGTATCTATCCAGTGTACCACTAAACAGCAGAGAAATAAGGCCCTGAAAATTGAATTTATTGAACACAACTATGTTTCTGGTTTCCTGCTTATAACGGAGGCCAGATATGGACTAAACGCAATGTGGATAACATTGGAAATTTAGTTATGAGTATTTGAACAATGCTTACTATAACTATATACATATGTTCACTGATGGATCCAAAGAGCCAGAGAGTGGACATGTAGGAACTGGTGTGTTTAATGTTGTTATGTGCAAAAGAATCTCTGACCACTTCTCTGTGTTTACAGAAGAACTCACGGCTATTATATTAGGGATGCAATGGATAGAGGAGGTGATCAGAGGGGATTTATTGGTGGAATTGTATTTATTATTGTTGAGAATACAACGACTTTGTATTTCTGTGCAGTTTTGCTGGGTTCCTGCTCATATAGGTGTAGAGGGTAACAGAGAGAGAGCAGATGAGGTTGCTAAAAGAGCTTTGAAATTAAATGATGAAAATATCCTGAACGTTCCCTTTGGAAAAGGAGAGGCCAAGTCTCTGATCAGGAGGGCTGTAAGGGATGAGTGGCAGAAAAAGTGGGATGAGTAGAGAGGAGGTGATAATTGCCAGATTAAGATTGGGTCATACGGGATTGAAATCGACTCTGTACCTGATGACCAAATGTTTATCAGTGAAATGTGATGTATGTAATGTTGAGGAGAATGTGTAACATGTGGTTATGGAGTGTAAAAAAATATGGCACACACATGAGGAGATTATGTAGTAGAGTATTTGGGCTGGAGCTGAGTTGGAGTTTGAAGGGAATTCTGGGGAGGAGTGATGGAATGGGAGAATGCTATTGGGCTTTTTTATTTTATCTGAAAGAAACAGGTTTACATCTCGTGATATAATTTATTTAATTATTTATTTATTTATTTAATTAATTTTGATTATTTGTTGATCTTTTGTTTGTTATTTGTATATTTTTATGTTATTTATTATTATTAATATTATTATTATTATTTATTTATTTATTTTTTAATTATTATTATTATCATCATTATTATTTTCTATTGTCATTGGTATGAGTAGTTAGTTATTTGTTACTATATTATACATAAATTACTTAGTTGCTTAATTTAAGTTTATTGTTTGGTTATTTGTTTTCATGTTTGCATGATGTAGAATGTTATCTTAAGTACAACACCCTGAAGATACACCCTCCGGTGCAGTAGGTGGCGGTATGCACCTTTTTTAACTTTGTTACGAAGAATAAAAAGAAGAAGACGCAGAAGAAGACGAAGAAGAAGACATAATAATAGTTTGGAAGTTCAGAAGTTTGTCAACGGAGAAACGATACTTCTCAAATAGCACAGCATGAGCGAAATAAAAGAAGTCAGTTTCGATCCAAAAGGTATGGAGACTCGTACATTTATGAACCATCAGACTGAACTTTTACCTGTTCTATTCGTCAATTCATTCCTCAGGCTATGTCAGGTGATGCAGACTTTGCTGTTTACTCCAATGCAGAGCGAAGTTTGCTAGCTTTATCTTACGTCTCAAACATAGACTGTATAAAGGTCTCAAACTTATATTAGTAATTTAACAAAAGGTACTGTGTGTTTCATGCGACGGAAGAGATTCCGTGAATAAAATCGTAATATTGCGAAAATAAAGGTATAAGATAAAGAAAGTCGTACATTTACAACAATAAAGTAGTTAATTTTACCGCAACGAACGTGGGAATTTTAAGAGAAAGAATTCATAATTGACTATGACTAATTTACATGTGAATAACATGTATTGGGATGTCACAAGGAAAGCCAGCCACCTGCACCAAAATGAGGAACGAGGATCATACAAACAGCTGTTGCATAAGAGTGCACAGGCAGCATATTTGCTTAGCCTTCTCCATTACATTCTTAGCGTCTTGCACAATCGATTCAGATTCTTGATTTTTCTGGCAATGTTTTGCCAATGGGTTTAAAGATTTGGTGTTGAATTACTAATGAAACCTTTACGACATCTACTTTCCATCAGGTGGTCAGCAGGTGGCAGCATAAGAGTACAATTATGAAGACAAATAATATTAGTATTTGGTCGTGCTACTTTAAAACAGTAATGGTACATAGTATTCGGTCGTGCTAGTTTAAAACAGTAATAGTACATTTTGTATTCAATCGGAAGAGATCCTACGTCCATTATAGAGAATTGGTTCTCAATTGACTTACCTGGTAAAATAAAGGTAGAATAAAATAAAAAATAAGATTTTCTTTTTACAAGTAAAAAGAGGTTAGGGAGAATTCCCTTATAATAACAGTGTTTCTATACAGGATATAACCGTTGCAGCCCACCCTGAGAGGTCTGAACTGGTCATTTAAAAGAGGGAACCAATCTTTTAAGAAAATGGTGAAAGTAAATGAGTACAATTAAGCTGTGTTTCCACAAAGCTGTCTGATTAAGTTTAGTACAATATAGCATTTGCGTTTCCACTCTCAAATGTTTTGAAAGGTACCAAAATTACCAATCGGTACCATCCTACGTTTTGGCACCCTTCTGTTGGGGTACCTAGTAGATTTATATGACACGCTGACTTGCATACTGAGAGCATAGTGTTCTTTAGAGGTAATATGACACTATGAGCTCTTTAAGATATTATTTTTGCCTGATAATGAAGAGCTTTATAGGTCAGAAGAATAATGTAAAATTCTATTCTATCAATTGTTATGGAGAGCCAGTGTAGAGAAGCTAATACGGGAGAGATACAGTATGTTCTCTTTTCCTAGTTCTAGTTGGTACTCTGGCTGCAGCGTTTTGATCAATTATGCTTATCTGATCACAAAAAAGGCACATTTACAAAATTGTATCATTGTGCAAGCCAAAAAATAATTTGGATCTTGTTTGGCAACTGTCATGTTGTTTCATACAATTCCAGCCAAAGCTTCCTACAACAATGGACATCTATTAACTTAATTTGATCATAAAAGTGTTTGTTTAAAACGGAACACCCAACCCTTAATTACCTGTTCAATGTTTTCAATTATTATTCAATGTTTCATCAGTTCCTTGTTTCCCTTCTCCTCAACTCCTTTAGAGCACCAGCACCTGCGCTACAACCCCCTGCGACATACCTGGGTCCTTGTGTCTGCTCACCGCATGAAAAGACCCTGGGCAGGCCAGATTGAGAAATCTTCTGAGAAACACATACTCAGATACGACTCTAACAACCCCCTCTGCCCCACGAATACACGAGCAAGTGGGGAGGTAAGAACAGATAGATACATTCTCTTCAGTTGCACAGACACAGTAGATCTACATTACACCACAAATTACAGCTTGCTTGTTCATAGTTGGACAACAGTAACTGGTTATCATAACAGTATCATTATAACTGTTTTGTTGTTCAACACACTCTCTAAAAAAAATCCCTGGCTTGTGCAGCAAGAGGTCAGCAAACACTAAATAAAACCTGTTTTGAAACCATAGAACATAGTCCTGAGCAGTCAAAGGGTTTTTCTGCCAGTCACTGTCGCTATATTTGCAAATCTTTACCCATAATAAAATATTTACCTTCAATCACTGGGCTGCAATTTAAGCAAAAACATGTGAGACAAACAACTTTATATTGTAATTTAAGTACTGTAGTACTGCAGAGATGTTCTGGCCCACAAATCTTATTCTCCAGCTTAATGAAAACTAGTTTGTTATATATATAGGCCTGTTGTAAATCACTAAAAATAGACGTTAGTATTGTTTTCCCCTAATTTTTATGTTTCTGTGTCCATCGGTTTTTCCTTCAGGTAAATCCAGACTATGACAGCACTTTTATATTTGAAAATGACTTCCCTGCTCTTCAGCCAGATGCTCCAGATCCTGGTAAGTTCCAGTGCACTAAAAATACCCACTATAATACAGTAGGTCATTGTGTAACATAACAGAGAATATTAAAACCATTGGTTGAGTACTGATATATTTTTTCAAGTGCTTGGATTATTTATTTTTTTGCCTATTCTTTTGTCTTTTTGTTTTGCTAGTAGTGAAATGCAAAGTATTAATTACTGTATCTACATCTTTTAGCATGCCTTACTTTCCACAGGATTCTGTCACACTTAACTATTTGATCATTGCATGCCAGTGCAAAATGATTGATGTATTTTTCCCTTAATTTACAAAGCAATTAACATTTTATAAGCAAAACTTATTTTCAGTTTTATACAATTTACATTTGCAATATTAAATTTCTTTTTTTAATAGATTTTGATCAGGATCCATTGTTCCAGTGTAAACCAGCCAGGGGTGTCTGGTAAGCACAAAGCTTCATGTCACATGGTATTGGAATGAACAGTGTTTGAGGCAAACTGCAAACATTGCTATAGTTAGATCCAAAGCGGATTTAATACTCACTCATTATGATTAAATGTATTAGTTATAAGTTGCAAGTTTACATTTAAGACACATGAGGTACTAAACATATTGGGAAAAGATGCATTAGATTATGTTACAGTATTTCTCAATTGCTAAAACACTAAACCCTATTGTCTGAACCAAATTCCTTAGCAGCCTGAACCCATGTATTGAATCAGTCACTCTTTTGGCAAAACCAGAAGCACTTTCCACCTGTTAAACACAACTTCAAACACATTCTCACTCACTAAAACACTGTTTGCACTGTGATGCACTTGTGTTGAATAATTGTAAGCACAGGAAGCAAAAGTGAAACACATTTGAAGCACAGGAGTCACAGCTTAAACACAACGACTCAGAACTGATCACACTTTTGGCTCATGATGTGAGGAAACCAGTATAAGCCAGTTCAGAGAGCACTGGTTGTTGAAGGCTGTACAATGGATATAAATAATCTGAGAGGCAGAGGAAGAGTGCGTGTCAGAGGTGGTCGAGGAGGAAGAGGAGGGAGCAAAATCGAGAAAGACAAAGAACAGTAACTTCTGATGAAATCCAAGCTACTGTGATAGACGTTGTTCTTCTCATTTATATTTGTTTTTACTTTATATTTATTGTATACAGGTGCTAAATTCAAAGAGTTTTTCTTTTTTTGCAAAATTAATTTAGCCTACTGTGAACAATGAACATTATTTCTACAGCTTCATCTCCTGAGCATTGTGTTTTCAATTATTTTATGTAGTGTGTAATGACTGCTCAGTATTGTTTTTAATTTTGATTGACTCAGGGTATGATCTGACAAAATTGTTTGGCTTTGTGAGAAGAGTCAGAGGTTTGGTGAGTGTAGTTTGAAAATTGGGTTTTGTGCTTATAGTGTTGAGAAAAGCATGGTGGATGTCAAGAAATGTATTTTAGCAATTGAGAAATACTGTAACAACACATCATGGAAAGAAATAAGTGTCATTCTAGCAAAAATGTAAAGAAATCATCTGCATACAGTTAAACAATAACATTGAAAATTGATTTCAGAGTGGCCGGATAACCTCAAACCACATCACAATGGGTCCTATCTTTTATCGGAATAACAGCAGGATTAAACAAAATAAATTACTTTGTTCTGTAAAACTTATTGATTACATGATTATTATTTTTCTAACAATAAGACATTAACTGAACACATGAAATTTTACGCACACAGTTTCACACTTCTAAAAAGTTGATGTCCTCAAAACGATCATACAAACATATTCTTCCAATCCATGAGTATACTAAGGAACAACAGTAGGGGGAGCTGTTGGTCTGTGGATGAAAATGTATTAAATGAGTCAAACTGGGATCCCGGCTTGTGAGCCACCTAGAGACATGGAACAAAGATCATTACAATGCTCTTTCAACAGATAGGCAGTAAATTGCATTTTTAAGTATATCAAACATTGAGCTTCACCTGTTACACATCTTTGTAAAGTTGTTGCACATGTCAGTGGAGCATAATGGGAATGGTATTTGAGGAGAGAGTTTTATGGCCTGAGTTTGGTCCCAAGTGGTTGTTTTTCCAGAGAGTCATGAATTTAAAGAATGACACCTCAGCTCATCACAGAGAGACCATGGTGTAGTTAGGAGGGTGGGATGGTGTCCTCACTAGACTAAGTTACTTTGTAAAAGTATGGTTTATTATATGTCCTACTTTTAAACATCTGTTTCTGCCATCTCTTCTTTCTTTCACTCTTTTTCAGTAAGGTCATGTGTTTCCATCCATGGTCTGACATTACCCTTCCTCTCATGAAAACGCATGAGGTTGTCAAGGTGATTGACAAGTGGGCTCAGCTTGTAGAAGAGCTAGGCAGCTTGTACCCTTGGGTTCAGGTATTGGTTGCATACACACATTTATCTCTCTTCACACTCACACATTATTGATACTAGTTAGATACATGTGAAAAAATTGCCTGCTCACCCTGTTTCACTTTCAGTGCTAATGTTTGAATTTGATAAACCTTTAATGATGCTATTTCAAACATGAGATTCTGCTAAGAGTGAATTGATATTAATTAACTTCTAGGATTTGTAGTGTAATTATTCACATCACAGAATAATTACACTACAAAACACCAGTAAAGACCAAACCCTTGACCGCAGGGATTCATCACAGGATTCAACTAACAGAATGTGATGTGAATAATAATTACTCTGTTCTTGATGATAGCCTCAAAATGTATCCTCATATTAATTGATTTTAGCTAGGGATGTTAACAATTAATCGAATATTGATTAATTGATTGTTACGAACTTACTTGAACATGTTTTTTATTTGTTAATTTTCTATCACATGGAACAAAATTTCCAAAGATCGATCCCGGAGATTACTTAAAACAGACATCCTTAATTTTAGCACATTATTCAGTTCTTCTAATAGGCTATAATGTGCACTGCAACAAGTTTGACTGAAATCTAAATATCAACTGACCCACTAGTCTTAAAGGTAAAACACTCAGAAAACAGTTGACCTTAAGCACAATTTATTTTACAGCTAAACACAGGGTTTATTCTCCTATATCCCTCTTTCCAGACCCAACTCGGTCGAGGCAGATGGCTGTCTAACATGAGTCTGGTTCTGGTCGAGGTTTCTGCCTGTTAAAGGAAGTTTTTCCTCACCACTGTAACTAGCTAAATATTGCGATGTGCAATGCTCATGGTGGATTAAGGTGGGGTAATCTTGAAGTTGGGTCACTGTTCATAATTTGACATAGAGTGGTCTAGAGCTGCTCTGTTTGTAAAAGCGTCTAGAGATAACGTTTGTTGTGATTTGGCACTATACAAATAAAGATTGATTGATTGAGGGTTGAAGAGTCTGTGGGTAAACAATGGCATATTGGTTTTCTGTATGTGGCTCATGTTACTAGAACTAGCACCACCAGCCTTCAGTCCTCCTTGCAGGTTGACATCCACATGCCTATGCTAGTAATGTGTTGCTCCTTTACCAGACTCAAGCTACATACAGCTCTATTTCAAAATGCCTAACAAACCGCTCTGTGCTACGAAAGGTTATCTGTCACCTGGGCTCATTTACATAGGGCCATTGAGCATTATAGCATTATGGCAGCAGCAATTTTTAACTGGAACTACAGCCCCTTGTGGCTGGTAGCTGCTACATCATATACACAACAAATTACCAGAATTTAGGGCCTACAATAATAAAAATGTGAGTATTTTATTTAACCAACCAGTGCTTCTGGTGCCAACTAAGAAGTGAAATGGCACAACGCATCCACAAATTTGACCAATCACCCTTTTTCCTAGGGTCTTTCAGGTGCTTTTCAAGGGACCAAGTAAGATATTGGCCTGTCTCCTCTTACAGTGGTCAAGAAACTTAAAGTAAAATCTCAAGAATAAAATTTAATTAAAAAAAAAGAAATCATTATTGATCACTGATAACTGTTGTTGTCACTCTTGTATTGGTAATTTATGTTTGTACATGACTTATTTTCTGCAATAAATGCATTTCAAGATAAATAGATGAGATGGATGGAAACAACTGTGATGCAGGCATCTTTTCAGGTTTCTTAGTATTCACTATAATATACTAGTGCCAGGCACAACTTAATTTATCCTAAATAAGTTATTTTATTGGTCCTCTATGCCAATCCTTTTTTAGGCACATGCGTCAGCTAGGATTTGCTCCATCAAAGACTCCCTGAAGGAATACCGAAATATCATAGGCGGATGACTAGGACAACCTAGTGCTGAGACCCCAATCCAGAGGGCTCTTCTCTTTTTTTCTTATATTTGTAATTTTTTATATCGATTTTTGTTGTTTATGTTGGTTCTGTTTATCTGCTTGCTAGTAAGTAAGATTAATTAAACTCTGGATTTACTGTCACTCTTTTTGTCTGTTTTCAGATCTTTGAGAACAAAGGAGCTATGATGGGTTGTTCAAATCCACATCCTCACTGTCAGGTAGTCAATGCACACCTTCATACACAAGAGAAAATACACTAACTCTTCCAAAACTGACCAGGAAGGCTAAGATAGCTATTAACAATCTGGGGTTTTGGGGGGCTAAGCTATGGACAAGACCATGGCTTCTAGGTAATGTGAAGACTTATAATATAGTGGAAAGAATTACTACTGAAGTGCTAAAGGGTGTGGAAGCCTCTTTAAACAAAAAAAATGACCAGGGCCTCATGTACAAAGACTTGCATGGATTTCCTACTGAAATATGGCGTACACTCAAATCCAAGCACATTTCCTTTGTACATCCCAATCAACGTTGAATTGAGCACACATGTTGGAGTACCCAAACCCTCCCTGTCCACGCCCCCTTTTAAATACGCAAATCATATTTAAATGAGCCCTGCACCCGAGATTCCCCTCTCTGCACAATCAGGAAATTAAAAAATAATTACTAAGACAGGGGAAAAAAAGAATTTCACGGAAAGTGAATTGGAAGCGCTACTGGCTGAGGTGGAGGCATGCAAATATGCGCTCTTTGGCATGCTGTCCTCCTGCAAGAAGAACAAACGCAAGAAGAGTGAGTGGGAGAGTGTGTATGAGGCTGTCAATGCTGTGGGGTCAGAGAAACGCACACAAGCAGAAGTGAAAAAAAAGTGGTCGCCTGGGTTCAATTGAAAGCAGACAAAGTAAACTGGATTTACAGTTTCCATTCGTTAATTGTATACACTACTTACATCGATCACAAACTATTGTTGCAAATTAGTCCAGAAAGGGTGAGGCTGATTAAGACATTTCACAATTTATGCATTGGGTTATTAACATGAGTACTGTGCACACAGAGACAATCAGGGACTTGTTAGAAAGATCTTAAGCTGAAGTTTAACCAGCAAAAAACAGCAAGTCACTAACTTTACCCCCTGACTAGTAATGATGCTGTGAAGACGGGGTAGAATTTGAGGGCGCACATGCTCAATGGGCATCACAGGGATTATATCAGGACAATTACAGAATAAATTAACTCACCAAGAAGCCACCCATTGTGCACAGGGACAGCTTGTAGTCTGTTCCCAACCGTGCTGTTACTCAGAATGTATGAATCGTGCGTTGAACCAGGCCACCTCTCCACAATGTTGGTTAATTGCATTTGCGCATCACATATGATCTGTACATTGATTGAATGAAAATGTTTCCTGTTGACATATACCAATTCATCATGTGATGGTGCTTTTATAGCAATGTGTGTGCAGTCGATAGCTCCGATTACATTAGGAAAACCGGCTCAAATTGCGCTCTATTGTTGACCTGTTCAGCTGCATTGTATGGGAATTTGATATACCTGGCTGACATGCGCATAATTCCGTCCCACACGGCTGGCATGGCTTGGCTCCGGGTCGACTGGCACAGTCTCGATCGGTCGGCCAGCTCCCTCTAGAATGCCCCGTGCTAGGAACCCCGGTGTGGTCAGCACCTGCATGGGCACAGGCAGCGCATGGCTCCTTGCTGTGTTGCGCTCCAAGGCTTGCCGTAGCTCTGCGCACAGTTCCAGGAGGAGTGCTCTCGGGAACCTAAAGCAGCTGATGAGCCAGTTGTCATCATGTGCCAGTAAATCCTCTCTGTCTCTAAACAAACGCTCGCTTCGTATTGCACTATTTACAATGTCTTCTAATACTGCTAAAGCAGCCATTGTATTTAACGGTATTTTTTGCACCACTTTGTGCATGTGTTTATATCCACTCATGTAATTGCAGACAATTGTTCATCAGTAATTCAGTGTTAATTGTTTCCCAGCATCACCTCTAAAGGCTGATTTATACTTCTGCGTCGCCCCTATGCAGCAGGGGCTGATGCGGACATGAGCCCCACATACTTGTGCGTCGATGTGTCCGTGTCGCGCAGCAATTCTCCTCCGAAACGCTTGAGGGCAGTGTGGTCTCTCTGATACCTGGTCGCCTGCTTCCGGTCCTGCTACGATCTCTGTTTACTTTTCCACATCGATTCAGAGCGTGTTCTGTTAATCTACAGCTGATACATGTTGCTGTTTATCATACAGACATGATTACATGAAGAATAGAGAGGAGGAGATGAAATACACGGTCGATGTGTGGCCGATGTCCGGGATCCCGGAAGTGCTGTGAATGCGGGAAAGACAAAGCCGTCGAGCGGACCAATCACAGAGCTTGCGGTCCGCGTCGGCTCTACGCGTAGTTACATTTTGGAGGAGGTGCACGTCAGCTACGTGCGTAGGCCTCTGCGTTGGTACGGGAGCTACGCGTACCTCCGGCGTAGGCTACGCCATCGATTCGACGCAGAAGTATAAATCAGCCTCAAGTGTTGCCAAAGGATCAACAGCTGTAGAAAAGTGCATACGCCAGCCATGAAGTTGGCGTGAGGCACCGCACATTTCCACGGTCATTTCACTCTTGATACATCTGAACTTTGCCGTGAAAACGAGCGTATGGCACGTTTTTGTGCATACGCACCCTTTGTACATGAGGCCCAGTGTCATCACACTCAACACACAGATTATTAAAGTAAAATTTCAGACTCTGAGGGACGCGGTAGCCAGCCACATTGCTAAGCTCCTTGAAGTTTAGAGTTAGTTGGAAGCAGCACTGGATGAAAACAGGGGATGGTGGTGTAATGTATGCATCAGTGGACTACCCGAAGGGCAGCAACCCCTTATCCTTCATCAGGATATGGTTGCCAGAGCTGCAAGTTAGCTTTAAAGGAGGATCAGTCAAGTTAGACCACTGCCCATGGGCTCTCACCCTTCATCCTTTGGAGGGACCTTGCGCTGTTATTATAAGGTTTCTCATCTTCCAGGATAAGGTCTGAATCACGCAGGAAGCGAGGAAAATGCAAGCACTGGAGTACAAAGGTGCCCCGATCATAATATTTGAGGATTTCTCAGCTGGTATGGTGAGGATTTGTTTTTTGCCATGCTGTACCCACCTGTCCTTAGAATTAAACTCCATGGGCAGGAGAGGCTCTTTAAACATCCTGAGGATGCTACGTCAGTCCTGTAAGGGATTTCACAGGGTTGCCTTCCTGAGCCCCTGCTGACTATAGTATTGGAGATATTGTTTTAGATCATGCTCCCACTTATTAAAGTTTAGGTAATCTGAATTTGGCCTATATGTCCAGAACAGACTATGGACATATAGGCCTTTCCTGAATCATGATCCTAATTTTGAAAAAACTTCTGAAAGAACAGCTGGATCACTTTTTTCCAAAGAAGTCCAGAAGAGACACCAGGGCCTGGTGTCTGCTATGCCATAAAGCAAAAGCTTCTATACGTGGTCTAATATCATATGCAGCCAATTCTTTTATTTGAGATGTTGCAAGCTTCATTTGAAGCTGGAACCCTTCTTCCATCTTTAATGGGGGTAAATATTTCCTTTGTTATCAAAAAAGTTAAACCAGCAGAAGAGGTTCCGGCCTCACGTTTGAAAAAGGTTCTCCTATATTCAGCGTTGATGAGACTTTGAAGTTGTGTATCTCGAAGCGGAGAAGTCCTTCGACTGGCTAGAATTATAAAGAATGCATATTAATTTGATGAAGTCCACCCCAAATCCAAATTTAAGAAATGTGGATTTTTATCCATGTTTCTTAAAGGGGACATATCCCGCTTTTTTCATCAATATATATTGGTCTAAGAGGTCCCCAAAACATGTCTTTAAAGTTTATGCTCAAAAAAACACTTTGAAATCAGATTTTGGCATGCCTGAAAAATCCCTCTTCTTCATTCCTCATCAGAACACTCTGTTTTCTCTCTGACCACGCCCCCTCCGGAAGTGGATGTGCCTCGGCTCTCCAGCACGTTGATCTAATGTTTACATGTTGGCTGAATATACACGGCTGCTCAGAGATCACGTTACTTCAACCCTCTGAATCTGATCCTGATGGAGAGGCGCCTGTAGCAGGACCTTTCTGAACGATTGGTCATAGATTTAGTGTTTCTTGTTGTTTTATTTATCAGTATATTGACGTGTGTCTTGGTACACAGCTACGAACATGTAGCTATGTGGCTATGCTAACTAGCGCTAGCACTTATCCATAATAAATAAAAATCATCCACTAGATCTTCAAATCTGCAGACGTGGGGAGTAAAACCGACCTCTGCCAGAAAGGCAGCAGGACCTTTTATGAAGGATTGGTCACAGATTTAGTGTTTCTTGTTGTTTTATTTGTCAGTATGTCGACGTGTGTCTTGGTACACAGCTACAGCTACAGCTACAGCTACAGCTACAGCTACGAACATGTATGTGGCTATGCTAATTAGCGCTAGCACTTATCCATGACAAATAAAAATCATCCACTATATCTTCAAATCTGCAGACGTGGGGAGTAAAACCGACCTTTGTGTTTATTAAGACAGCCTACAACTAGCATGCCTCCCTCCTAAGCTCCTTGTTAGCACACATTTGTGCAGGTAATGAAAAACAGAGGAGGGATTCAGTATTATTTTATACAGTCTATGGGCTGAACAAGCTCCGAGCTCTGACTCCGTGACAGACCGGATATTGTTGTTACGTAACAAAAACACGGAAGTCTGAAACGGCTCGTTTCACACACATTTACAGAAAGGTGGAGAAATCAAAACAGGGGCAGAATGGATTTTTTTCATTCTCGGGGGGTTTGTAGACATGCCAGGGACACATATTTCAGGTAAAGAACCATTAAAAAGTCAATTTTGCATGATATGTCACCTTTAAAAGGGCTGCCTATTGACCCCAGAAGTAAACAGTTGAATCTGTTTTAGACTTGTCCTATGGATTTTTTGGAGATTTTTAGAGCGTCAAAACTACAGCTTCGTTCAGTGGAACCCACATTGTCAGTCAAAAAACTTGCTCTGCACGGATAAATAGATTTTTGAACGGCCTAACTTGGATCATAATGGAAAAAGACTTTACACATGCTTCAAGGAAGGGGGAGACAAAACTGTAAGTTTTTATTTGAGCTGCAGCATTCTGCAAATTGAAACTGACCTACGAAAACTGCATAGCTGTTAGCATGTTTGTCCATCAAGGATGTCGTTCAGACTAATGATGAAGTGGAACGTATGGATGTGAAAGGATCATGCTACAGTGCCCTTGCTAAATAAGCGCAGAAAAATACAGCAGCCATGGATGAAAAAGACAGTGAAAAACGAAAAGTAAAATGACAGAAGGCTATCGAGGATCACAAAAACAGACAAGTGAATGCACGCAGGTACAAGCTAACTCAGTTAACTAGCATTGAGAGGCAAATCGAGCAGTTAAGTAAGGATGATGTTAAAGCTGACATATTATGCAGAATCGACTTTTTAATGGTTCTCTACCTGAAATATGTGTCCCTGGCATGTCTACAAACCAACCGAAAATGGAAAAAATCCATTCTGCCCCTGTTTTGATTTCTCTACCTTTCTGTAAATGTGTGCTGAAACGAGCCGTTTCAGACTTCCGTGTTTTCGTTGCAGGTCACAACGCCATCCGACCTGTAACGGAAGTCAGATCTCGGAGCTTGTTCAGCCCATAGACTGTATAAAAAACAACTGAACTCCGCCTCCGTTTCATTACCTGCACACATGTGTGCTAACAAGGTGCTTAGGATAGGAGGGAGGCATGCTAGTTGTAGGCTGTCTTAATAAACACAAAGGTTGGTTTTACTCCCCACGTCTGCAGATTTGAAGATCTAGTGGATGATTTTTATTTTTCATGGAAAAGTGCTAGCGCTAGTTAGCATAGCCACATAGCTACATGTCCGTAGCTGTGTACCAAGACACACGTTGACATACTGACACATAGGCAAGGCAAGGCAGGGCAGCTTTATTTGTATAGCGCATTTCATACACGAGGGCAACTCAATGTGCTTTACATTAAAACATTAAAAGCATTGGAGACATTCAGACAGGCATAAAAGAACATAATTAAAATGACAAATATGATAAACAGAAAAGAAAAGGAAAATTAGAAATATATTAAAAATTACATTAAAATTTTAATTTAAAGTGGGTTAAAATAATCTTAAGATAGGAAGACAGTGGCAAATAAGAAAGTCTTAGTCTTTGATTTAAAAGAGGTGAGAGTTGGAGCAGACCTACAGCTTTCAGGGAGTGTGTTCCAGATATGTGGGGCATAATGACTAAACGCAGCTTCACCATGTTTCGTTCTGACTCTTGGGACTGAAAGCAGACCAGTACCTGATGACCTCAGAGGTCGAGGTGGTTCATAAAGTAGTAGCAGATCAGCAATGTATTTTGGGCCTAAACCATTCAGTGCTTTATAAACCATAAGCAGGATTTTAAAGTCTATTCTCTGACAGACAGGAGGCCAGTGTAGGGATCTAAGAACTGGAGTAATGTGGTCTACTTTTTTGGTCCTTGTTAGGACTCGAGCAGCAGCATTCTGTATGAGCTGCAGCCGTCTGATGGACTTTTTAGGGAGTCCTGTAAAGACCCTGTTACAGTAGTCTAGTCTGCTAAAGATAAATGCATGGACCAGTTTTTCTGCATCCTGCTGAGTCATAAGTCCTTTAATCCTTGATATATTCTTAAGGTGATAGTAGGCTGACTTTGTAATTGTCTTAATGTGGCTGCTGAAATTAAGGTCTGAGTCTAAGATTACACCAAGTTTCTGGCTTGGTTTGAACATTTCATCGTTGCAGATTGGAGCTGAGCAGTAACCTTTAACCTTTCTTCCTTGGCTCCAAAAACAATAATTTCAGTTTTTTCTTTGTTTAACTGAAGAAAGTTCTGGCTCGTCCAGTCATTGATTTGTTTGATGCATTTACTCAGTGTTTGTATGGGACTATAATCCCCTGGTGATATGGTGATGTAAATGTGTGTGTCATCTGCATAGCTATGGTATTTTATTTTGTTGTTTCTTATTATCTGACCTAAGGGGAGCATGTAGATGTTGAATAGCAGAGGCCCCAGAATGGATCCCTGAGGTACTCCACATACGATTTTCATCCGCTCAGATGTGTATTTACCTATCGACACAAAATAGTCCCGGTCATTTAAATAGGACTTAAGCCAATTTAGTACTGCACCAGAAAGTCCCACCCAGTTTTCAAGTCTGTCCAGTAGTATCTCGTGGTCAACTGTGTCAAAAGCAGCACTAAGATCAAGTGATACCAAAACTGAAATTTTGCCATTGTCTGTGCTTAAATGAATATCATTGAGGACCTTGACTAGAGCGGTCTCTGTGCTGTGATGTGATCAGAATCCTGATTGGAAGACATCAAAACAGTCATTTATCATTAGATAATTGTTCAATTTTTGAAAAACAGCTTTTTCAATAATTTTACTTAAAAAAGGGAGGTTTGATATCGGCCTATAGTTGTTCATTTCTGATGCATCTAAATGTGCGTAGCTGTGAACCAAGAAACAACAAGAAACACAAAATCTGTGACCAATCGTTCAGAAAGGTCCTGCTGCAGGCGCCGCTCCATCAGGATCAGATTCTGGATCAAATTCAGAGGGTTGAAGTTACGCAGGTCTGTGAGCAGCCATGTCTATGCAGCCAACATGTAAACATTAGATCAACGTGCAGGACAGCCGAGGCCACATCCACTTCCTGAGGGGGCGTGGTCAGAGAGCTCATTCTCATTTAAAGACACAGGCACAGACACAGAAAATCGCCTGTTCTGAGCAGGGCTGAAAAGAGGGGTTTACAGGCATGCCAAAATCAGATTTCAAAGTGTTTTTTTGAGCAATAAACTTCAGAGACATGTTTTGGGGACCTCTTAGGCCAATATATTTTGATGAAAAAGTGCATAATGTCACCTTTAACGTTGACATTGTGAAGGATAATTTATGACTGAGTATGAATTTCTGAAAGAGCGGAAAGGTTGGTTTGATCCAAAAAATCAAACTATGAAGGATTTCTTCTGGAAATGCAAGGTGGATGAAACAAGTCATGAAATGCATGAGTTGGCTCAAGAGTGTGATAAAGAAGTAATGCCTACAGTTAGCAGGTCTACATCTGGTACGTCAAAGGCAACCACTAAACGCAGAAGTATATCAGGATGACATTGTGGAAGTGTCTCATCGTTGTCCTCTTCAGTCAGATTAAAGGCAGAAATGGAGCGTGCAGCATTGAAGGCAAAGGCTAATGCTTTAAGGGAGAAGTTGGCCATAGAAAGAGAAGAAGCACATTGGCATGCAGAAAAAAAGATGTAGAGAGGCTCAACTGCAAGCCGAAGAAAAACGACAAGAGTCAGGGTTTGAGGCTGAGCAAAAAAGGATAGAACCTGCAATAAAGGCCAGAAAATAATTGCATGCTATGGAGATCGCCCTTGCTGAATCGAATGCAAAACTGGAAGTTCTGCAAAGGTATGAATACCCACAGGCAGAAGAGAGTAGCTCTGAAGCTGATGAACAGGTTTAAGGAAAGGAGCCGAATCCAACGTTACAACCACCATCACAGCTTGCCTCACTTACGCCTAAGGTTGAGCACAATGTACAGCTAACATCACCTCCAATAACCTAACCTGCATAAAACTTGGAAGTTAATAATGGACCAGTGTTTGATAGTTTATGCAAAGCCATTTCTCAGCAAGCTAATGTCACAGAGTACCTTGTGAAGAATCACCAAGCAACATTACTCCCAGGTCTAATGATTCAAAGGTGATCCATTGGAGTTCAAATCTTTTATCAGGTCTATTGAACATGGTGTCGAAGGTTGCACTGCTGACAATCGTGATCGCCAACAGTTTTTGCTGCAGTACACAAGTGGACAACCGCAGGAGTTGGTTAAGAGCTGCATCCACATGGGACCTTCAGCAGGTTATGCTAAGGCAAAACAAATGGAGTTTTTTGGTGATGACTACAAGATTGCAGAAGCCTACATAAACAAAGCTCTGGATTGGCAGACAATCAAGTCAGAAGATGGTGCAGCACTGCAATCTTTCGCATTGTTTCTCACAGGATGCTCCAACGCAATGGCAGATACAGTATAAGCTACATGGAAGACTTGGACAAAAAAGCTAACATAAAGGCACTGGTTAACAAGCTTCCATACAAGCTCAAAGAAACTTGGAGAAAGTCTGCCTGGGACATACAAGAAAAGACACAGAAAAGAGTGAAGTTCCAGGATTTAGTCAACTTCCTCAACAAGCATGTTAGGTATATGTTACACCCGCTGTATGATAACATAACAGAAACCACTGTATTATATTTATTGCAAAGGAGAGCAACACAGCCTCGCTATCTGCAGAAAACTCAAGAGCATGCTACACAAAGACTAGTTTGACTTTTTGAGAAGCAAAGGTCTGTGTTTCGCATGCTTGATGCATGGTCACATGAGTAGCAGCTGTAAGGAAAAGGTTCAGTTTCATGAATGCTCCGCATTGAACCTACTGAAAAGATTCCTCTTGGAGAATCTTTTCTGTAGGTCCAATGTTGCAAGCAATGATGCCTTCGGCACTACAAGCTATCTACTGCTGCACTCTGCAAGTGGTGAAGTTCAATCCACCCTGGTGATGGCAAAAGCCAAGGTTGCGCCTTTGAAGTCCTCGACTATACCAAGAATGGAACTTACAGCGGCCACAGTTGCCATTAAGATGGATAAGCTTCTGAAGAAAGAACTTGAATTAGAACTTCATGACTCAATCTTTTGGATGGATAGCACAGGTGTCCTGAAGCACTTGAAGAGTGAAAGCACAAGATTCAAGACTTTTGTTGCTAACAGAATCTCAGCAATCCTAGATCACTCTCTGACTTCTCAGTGGAGATTTGTCAATACAACTCTGAATTCCGCTGATCATGTTTCGAGAGGACATACTGTAGAAGCATTTTTGAAGAAAGCTGGTTTTCAGGGCCAAGTTTCTTGCTCAGAGAACAAGACCAGTGGCCAAAGAATCCAGATCATGGAATGCTGGATGGAGTTGACCCAGAGGTCAAAAGAGCCATTCAGGCCCATGTCTTTCAGGTACAACAGCCTAAAGACCTAACGGAACAGCGGGTGACCCACTACTCATCGTGGATGAAGCTAAAGCGTGCTGTCGTCTGGTTTCTAAAAAAAATTTTTTTTCTGAAAGAACTGATAGCACAGAAAAACAGTGAGTGTGTTAAACCAAGAAAAAAGAGTGAATTAATTAAAGGAAGCTTTCAAAGGAGCACACCTTATCTGCGAAGATTTGAAAGAAGCGGAAACTGAAATGGTCAAATATTGTCAAAGACAATAGGTGAAGAAAGGCAGCTCTATAAGCTGAAACCTGTACTTCAGGAGGGAGTCATGAGGGTTGGTGGCAGGTTGACAAGCAGCCAGCCATTCTGCCAAGGAACTCGCATGTCACAACGCTTGTGCTGAGTCACATTCATGACATAACAGCTCACGCTGGGAGGAATCACATGTTGGCTCAACTGTGTCAAAGATTCTGGGTTCCAGGAGCCAACGGAGCAATCAGAAAGAAGAAGTGCGTCGTTTGTAAGAGGCTACACGCAACTGCTGGCAAGCAGCTTATGGCAGATTTACCACAATGCAGGGTCATGCCTGACCATCCTCCATTCACAAGAGTTAGCGTTGATTACTTTGGCCCATTTCTGGTAAAAAGAGGAAGAGGAAATGTTTAGAGGTATGGTGTCTTTTTTACATGTCTTGCCATAAGAGCTGTACACCTCGAGCTCGCATCCTCACTTGACACTGATGAATGTCTCAATGCGATCAGAAGATTCCTTGCTTGAAGAGGACAAGTCAAAGAGATGTACTCAGATAATGGAACCAACTTCAGAACAACTGACAGTGAGTTGAAGAAATCAATCACAGAATGGAACACCACCAAGATCACAAATGCCTTGCAACAAAAAGGGATTCAGTGGCACTTCAATCCTCTGCCTGCCAGAGGATTGAAGTGCCACTGAATCCCTTTTTGTTGCAAGGCTCACCATGGAGGTAGCTGGCAGCGGCTAATTCGTTCGGTGAGAAAGATTCTGATCGTTACAGTGAAGGAACAGGTTCTCGATGAAGAAGGTCTCCATACCTTGCTGTGTGAAGCTGAGACTATCATAAATAGCAGGCCCATCACAAAGGCTTCATCAGACCTTAACGATTTAGAAGCCTCAACACGGTTGAGCTCGACTAAGGATTTGCTCGAATCTGATTCATCAGATTTTGCCCATAGTCGACGATTAGTCGAATGTTTCTCCTTATTGACCCAAAGTCTGCATGATGGTGACCGCATGACAATATTACGCATAACCATTTGCTATTAAGAGACTCATAGCTTAAAGTAAAAGGGACAACAGAATATTATAAGCATAAAACTTAGATTTTTTAAATCTATATTGCAAAAACAACGAGGTTATTGAGAGAAAACTCAAATAAGGCCACCATCCGTTAAACATGGAACAACGCTCCACTATAGAATAAGGAATCAGGAGATATTTAGACAGTGTTCGCACAGCAGAGAGCAGAGCTGCGGAGGGTAGTTTGTCCAACTTAAGGCTAAACATTTGTATAATGTTCAAAATCAAACCTGAACCAGCTAAAGGGTTTTTAAATCTCTTAACAGTACCCTTTAAAACACTCTTTCATCGCGTCTTTGTCCGCGTGAGTCTTTTCAAATTGGAAAACCATCGTGTGTACGGGCAGAAGTACGCTCCTTGCTTTGTTGACTGTAAATCCTGTCTTTGAGAATATCCTCTCTGATGGCGTGGAGGTGGATGGGATGCTGTGGATTGTTTTTGAGGCTTTGCGCAGCTTTGGGTATTCCTGCTCGTTCTTTTGGCCCCGTACAGTTTTTGTGTGGTCCGGTAATCAATGATCTCACAGCCCTCTTCATGAAGCTGCTCCTCATCTTCATCACTATTTTTAGGATCAACTGAAGTTTTATTTCCTGACATTTTGAGCTACCATGAACGTAGAAAGATTTAAAGACCAGCTGAGGTACGTCGGCTCCACAGGTCCCACTAAATGGGAGTCCACCTTTAATTACCAGGGGAGATTTAATTACCACTTTAAGGAGATTTCACACTTCAAAAGCTGTTCTCAGAATTAAATTAAATAAGTCTATATTTATATAAAAATAGGCTAAATGAGACACTATTTTTTACGGGAAACAGGAAAATAGTGTTAAATTAGACATTGAGCACCCCCATGGTTTGAATGGAATGATCCACGTTTCATATGCAAATATTCGACTATGAGATTGGCAGTCGACTAAGGCTCGTTAGAACGAATCGTCGAATGTTCGACTATTTGGGGTCACCCCTACACCCAACTATGTGTTGTTACTCAAGGTACAACCAGAGTTACCACCAGGAGTTTTCAGCAAGGACGACGGTATGCAAACATCAGGTGGAAACAAGTCCAGTATCTTGCAGACATCACAACTGTCATGCTAGCATTATCCAGTTGTACCGGTGACACGATATCAGGAGAAAAGCTATAATACATATAACATTCTCCCCCGATCGCTCATTTTGGCCAGGTGGCCAGCTCTGGGGAGAGTCCTGGTGGTTGCAAACTTCTTACATTATGTATGATGGACACCACTGTGCAATTTGGGACCTTCAAAGCAGCAGAATTTTTTCCTGCAACCTTCCCTAGATCTGTGCCTCGATACAATCTTGTCTCTAAGGTCTACAGAAAATTCCTTTGACTTCATGGCTTGGTTTGTGCTCTGACATGTACTGTCAACTGTTGGATCTTATATAGACAGGTGTGTGCCTTTCCAAATCATGTCCAATCATTGAATTTACCACAGTTGGACTCCAATCATGTTGTAAAAACATTCAAGGACGATCGGTGGAAATAGAATGCACCTGAGCTCAATTTTGAGTTTCAAAGCAAAGGGTGTGAATACTTATGTACATTCGATAGTTGAGTGTTTTATTTTATATTTCATTTGCAAAATTTTCTATGAAACATCTTTCACTTTGTCATTTTGAGGTATTATGTGTAGAACGTTGAGGGAAAAAAAGAATTTAATCTGTTTTGGAATAAGGCTGTAACATAACAAAATGTAGAACAAGTGAAGGTGTATGAATACTTTCCGTACTCACTGTATGTATTGTCTCATTATCCTCATTCTGCTGTATGCTTTCTGATAGGTGTGGGCCAGCAACTTCCTGCCAAATGAGCCAGCTCTTTCAGATCGCTGTCAGAGAGCTTACTATCAGAAACACGGAAAGCCACTTTTGTTGCAATATGCAACACAGGAGGCTGAGAAAAAGGTACAGCTGACACATATAACACATAGAATAATGGTGTCTGAAAACAACATTTAAGCTACATTTTACCCAAGAAACATGTTTTTTTTTATCCTTATATATATATATATATTTTTTTTTTTAATTTAAATCAAACATTACAAAAATACTAATTAAAAGTACACACAAATAACCTTGCACATACTCACATGTGCACACCTTTACCTAAACACAGACCATGGCAGTGGGATACATGGTTTGTTTTTTAATCAACTTAGAATGTCTCCCTCTTTAGCAGTGATTATCAGTGGTGACTCTGTGAGGGGGTTAATAAGCAGTCCATTTATTCCACTTCTTTTTGAATTTCGCACATTGTATCCTCAAAACATTCAAGTCTTTCCATGTCATATTATCCTCAATAACTAAATCTAATTTCCCCAAATTTTGCACCCCCTGCCCCCCAAAAGTATTTCCATCCTTTTTTCTGATGCATCTCTGAGCATGATATAATGTGTTTCATAAGGCATAATCCTCATAACAGAATGCTCTTAATGAATGCCTCTAATTAAGTGTTAATCTCAGTGGTTGGGTGGTTGAAATTTTTGTCAGACCTGAGATGTCTTGGGTAGGATCTTGTGAGGCATTTAACATTAGTTGTCTTATATTTTTGAAGCCCAATAAAGTTAAGTTATAATATTGATTGAAAAATGGAATCTCTTCAGCTCTTCTTTAGTTTTGATCTTACTGTACAGTCTCAGTCTTTTGGGAACTTTTTATTGATCAAAATGCATCATTCACCGTATATATTATGTTTATTCTCTGTGCATTTACAAATGCTAAGATTTTGTTTATTTTCCAGGAGCGGTTAGTGGTGGAGAATTCTGATTGGCTGGCAGTAGTACCATACTGGGCAACATGGCCCTACCAGACACTGTTATTACCACGACGCCATGTCCTGAGAATAAATGAACTGACAAAAGGGGAGAGAGAGGGTGAGCAAAGTGACTAAGAGCGTGAAGGCAATCAAGACTAATTTAAGTGACTCAAGATGTAAACAGCCAGGTTGGATTCCTGACCAGTACCACATTTTCTTTCATGTCCATACAAAACAGATTAAATCTACTGGATGACCAGTCATTTTACATCCTGCATATGACAAACAGTTTAACATTTTAAGCAAACACACTCCTGTCCCATTTTAGAGATTAAAGTTTTTATTTCTCCCAGTCTGAACTATATTCTCACACGTAACAACTGTAATTAATGATATCCACAACAGTGTTACAATGTTACAATGTCATTAAGCAGACGCTTTTATCCAAAGCGACGTACATACGAGAACAAGAACAGCACAAGCAAAGATCTAGACAAGAGGAAACAAGATCAGTAAGAGTAACAAAGTGCTTCAAGTCAATTTGGGTGCAGGTACTGCCAAGCAGTGTAAAGGCAGTGCACAGAAATAAGTAAGGATTATTATTTTTTTCCCGAAATAAGGAACATCTACAATGAAGCAACCAACCAATTTAAGACCTTCCATTATCATCATCAACAATTAACATCACCACAATAATGACCAAAGTACCAAGTGCTGGGTCCCTCAAGAGCTGAACACAGATTCCCAGAGTAGAGCAGGACAGTGCGAGTCAATCGTAGCTGGAAGACATGATCTGCCACTGGGGACAACAGTGGAGAACAGTCTAGCTAAGTGCATAGTGCTTCCTAAAGAGCTGGGTCTTTAGCTGTCTTTTGAAAGTAGAGAGGGACTCTGCAGATCGAATGGAGTTGGCCAATTCATTCCACCATTTAGGGGCAACAGAAGAGAAGAGTCGAGCTAGTGATTTTGAGGCCTTGTGTGCTGGACGCACTAGGCGCTTTTCAGAGGCTGAGCGTAGCGGGCGAGAAGGGCAGTAGACCTGGATGAGGGGTTCCAGGTAAACTGGAGACAACATTACTCTTACTAGTACATGTGTACTTTGTCACTTTTGCCATTTACGTGTATTAGATTGTTTTGTGGCAGATAGAAGTTGCTTCAAATTTGATTCCTTCTTAAAAAAGGCTGTTCATTGTGGAAGAATGTATAAATGTATTTAAAATAGGAGGGCTTATGTGAAGAGCTCCTCTATTATTTGTTTTATATGTTTAAATGTTTAATCAAACTACTTTTTTCCAGCTTTGATCCCTGGAAATGGTTGTCAGGGGAAAACAACTACTGTGAGATGACTGGCAAGATATGTAAAGAGCTTTATAACTTCGGATATATAATTTCGTAATATTAATATTTAATATTTAATAGTAAAAGGGGAACTCAAGCAAACGCAGTTAGTTTCCACAGAAAAAAAAAATCCATACCAAAAGAGACAAGACATAAAGTTAAGCTTAAAGCTAGGGTTGGTAGTCATGGAAAACTAGCATGGATTTGAATGTAGCATCTCCTCAGGACTCCGTCTAACCCCTCCCCTCGGAGATCCTCCAAAACGACGCTCTTCCTCACATGCACTAGCGCCGCTCTGATTCGCGACCATATAATCGGGACTGATTCAAAACCGGTCCTTAGTACATCGTTTGTGTTTTGCACTACGTCAACTTATGTCTCACTCAGCGGTAAGAAAAAAACAAAACATTATCGTAGTGAAAGTTAAAATCACAAACAAACATGGCTATTGTTAGTACTCACAACTGTCATGCTAGCATTATCCAGTTGTACCGGTGACACGATATCAGGAGAAAAGCTATAATACATATAATACAAATCAATTTTCTGTAGGACTTACTGAATGTCATTAATTCTTTGCTTGTCAGAGCCCCTGTGGTGAGAGCTTTTTAGACTCTGATCCGGACTACTAGTCCTGAGCAAAGCACCTCATTGGGTCAGAGGGGACAGGCCTGATGTTAGGTGTAAACAGGGTGTTATTCTAGTGTGTGCGTGTGCGCATGTGTGTTTGTGACTTTTTTCCTCATATTTTGGGCATTGTGGTTTTTACCCCCCCCCCCCCCCCAAGCATCCTAAATACGTTTATCTTCTTTATTTAAACTTTTGAAGTTATATTTTCCTCTCTCATTTTAAGGGACAACTTTTTGTTCTGCTTACATGGTCTTGTTTTTGCTCTCCCTTTTCATGTATTTTACACTACATTTTTACAAAATATTTCCTGTCCCTCTGTCCCAGGTCTGGCTGACATAATGAAGAAACTGCTGACCAAATATGATAACCTGTTTGATATGGCTTTCCCCTACTCCATGGGCTGGCATGGTAAGAAAAAAACAACTGCGAGAATTGAAGAGATAAAGGTAGGATTTTTAAATTGTCATATATACAGTGGAAAGCAAAAGTCTATTCACCCCTGTTAAAATGCCAGGTTTTGTGATGTAAAAAAATGAGACCAAGATAAATCATGTCAGAACTTTTTCCACCTTTAATGTGACCTATAACATGAACAATTCAATTGATTTTTTTTTTTTTTTTTTTTTTAGGGGGAAGAATTAAAAAATAAAATAATGTGGTTGCATAAGTGTACACACCCTTTAACTAATACTTTTTTGTAGCCCCTTTTGATTTTATTACAACACTCTTTTGTAGGAGTCTATTAGCATGGCACATCTTGACGTGGTGATATTTGCCCATTTATAAAAAAAGCTCCAAATCCATCAGATAGTGAGGTCATCTCCTGTGCACAGTCCTCTTCAGACCACCCCACAGATATTCAACTGGATTCAGGTCTGGACTCTGGCTGGGCTATTCCAAAACTTGAATTTTCTTCTCGTGAAGCCATGCTTTTGTTGATTTGGATGTATGCTTTGGTTCGTTGTCGTATTGAAAGATGAAATTCCTCTTCATCTTCATCTTTCTAACGGAGGTCTGGAGGTTTTGTGTTAAACTGACTGGTGTTTGTAACTGTTCATACTTCCCTCCACCTTGACTAAGGCCCTGGTTCCAGCTGAAGAAAAACAGGCCCAAAGCATGATGCTGCCCCCACCATGCTTCTCTGTGGGTCTGGTGTTCTTTATGTGATGTGCAGTGTTGTTTTTATGACAAACATACCTTTTAGAATTATGGGCAAAAAGTTCAACCTTGGTTTCATCAGACCATAAAACATGTGCCACATGCTTTTTGGAAACTTCATGTATGTTTTTGAAACATGTTGCCGGGCTTGGATGTTTTTCTTCATAAGAAATGGCTTCCGTCTTGTCACCCTAACCATAGCCGAAACATATGAAGCATAGGAGAGATGTTGTGACATGTAGTACACAGCCAGTACTAGTCAGAAATCCCTGCAGCACCTTTAATGTTGCTGTAGACCTCTTGGAAGCCTCCATGACCAGTTTTCTTCTGGTCTTTTTATCAGTTTTGGAGGGATGTCCAGTTCTCTGAATGTCACTGTTGTACCATATTTTCTCCACTTAATGATGATGGTCTTCACTGTGGTCCATGGTGTATCATTCATGGTATATGTATTTATTGGGATTAATCAAAGTCACTTTAAATTATGAGAGATGTATATGACTCCTATTTGTCATGAGTTTGATGTGATTGGTTAATTCTGAACACAGCTACATTCCCAGTTATAAGAGGGTGTGTAGACTTATGCAACCACATTAATTTATTTTATTTTTTATTCTTCCCCCTGAAATATTTCCTTTTTTTTTTCAATTGAATTGTTCATGTTATAGGTCACATTAAAGGTGGAAAAAGTTCTGAAATGATTTATCTTGGTCTCATTTTTTTACATCATAAAACTTGGCATTTTAACAGGGGTGTGTAGACTTTTCCTATCCACTGTACATATATTTCAGCCCCTGTGCATCAAACAACGACGTAGGGCCAATGCAGAGATCAGAGCCTTTGAAGACCACGTTTAGAAAGAAAAGACAGAAAAGACAGTGTCTCAGCATGCCTTGTTCCCAACTACAGTGGGTCTGATGTTCCACCCATTAAAGGAGACCTGGAGAAAACTGCAGGTGGTCCCCATGGAGTAGCACAAGATACATTAGCCTCTGTTTAAACACCTCCTTACTTGTTGAACAACCAAGCACTTAGGAATTCTTCCCACTTTTCACATTTGACTTCTGCTCTCTGATTTTAGAGCACCTTTGAGAGTTTAGGTGTGCAGCTAGCAGCTGTCTGGTGTCAGATACCACCTCCTGTTTTTTTTTATATACATGTCATGTCAGACTAAAATCACAGGGACCATCACCATCAGAACTGTGATTCAATAACCAGAGGAGTACATTTCCAATTCAGCCACTCACAGCTTCCCTGGTGCCACTGTCACTAAAATTTTGAAAAAATTCCATGAGCTACTGCCCAGGGTTGGGAACCGTTTCAGCTTTAACGATTCCGGTTCCAATTCTGGTTCTGCTTATTGCTTCCGGTTCTTATCGCTTCACGATTCCGATTAATTTATTTTTGGAGTAATGAATACAAACCATGAATAAGAATGGTAACATATTCAAATATTTTAGAGGTATTTTCAAAGAAGACCAGGGTATCAGACCCATACAGGTTGAAATAAGTGGCTCAGTATTGAAACATCATGGTCAGTAGCCACTGACACTGTTGGCAATCAATAAAAAAAATCCCTGAGACATCTGTTTAATCTGTACCAACCAGCCAATATAAATGAAGCCTCTAACTACCTGGATGAGTGAGGCTGGTTCTGTGTCCGAAGTCTTACTGCAAACTTCTGTTTTTTCTTCAGGAGCCCCCACTGGAACCTATCTATCAGAGGACAATACTCACTGGCAGCTGCATGCTCACTATTACCCTCCTCTGTTGCGCTCAGCAACAGTAAAGAAGTTTATGGTGGGTTATGAGATGCTTGCCCAGGAGCAAAGGGACCTCACTCCCGAACAGGTGACTAATTTAACATTTAAATCGTAAAAACCCATCTTGAATATTACTGATGGAGCCAGAAGGTGATTGTTTTTTGATTATTGAATGGCACATGGTAACACAGCATTTTTGTTTGTAATTTCAACATGGAGCCTTTTCTCACTATGTATTAGCAAATGCTCTGGGTAATTGGAATCAGCTGTTAATTAAAGTATACTAGTTTCTGGCTGTGCCTGCATTTTGGAGTATTGTGATTTTGGTTTATGTGTATCCGTTTTATGTTATATTTTGATCTTATGAAACATAATTTGTAATGGAAATTTGGAAACATGGTATCATGAACTAGAGAAAAATGGATTGTCTTAACCCTTTACTGCCTGAATTTCTTTTTGATTTAAAAGAAAGTATTATTTGTGTTTTTGCATTCAGGCAGATGCTAAATTAAGTGGAGATTGTTCATTTGAATATAGCACATACAATGGATATTGATTTAGGTATCATGCAAATTAGCGACATTCGGCATAATTGGGCATAATTGTAATGAACCAAATCCTCCAGTCTCAGGTATGTAGGTTGTTTTAGTGATGCTGCTGTTGTAGTCTTCATCGCTATTGTCACTCAGCTGTCATCACTTTGGACTGGTGGAACCCTGGTTTGAAGTCCACCAGCTCGCTTCCCATAGAAAGCTGATGCATCATTTAGTTCTGCTAAAACAAAAAGGGCAGAAATTGCATTTATATTCCAGCATGAAATTTTTATTCTGTTTTGCACATATTTCAATGCTGCACACTTACTCTGCACATACAATTGTACATAGTCTATATTTCTATTTCTGCATTGTTCCTTTACTTATTATTTATCTAGTTTATACCTTTTATACTGCTACTTGTACTTTGCAGTCATTGTGGACTAACAGATCATTTCATTGTACAGGGAAACATGTTTCCATACTATGCACATGACAAAAAACACTTTGAATCTTACAATAATTATAGATATTAATTGCGTGCTAAATCTATCAAAACATTTTAAATATATGCACAGTAATTCCAATTTATACGATGTTGCACCTAAATGCATTATTATTCATTTGCAGACATAACTGCCTAATGTCGCAAAAACGCATCAAAGCTAAATCTGTAAATAACGTCCACAATTTTCGTCACATTTATTCAGTTTTCTGATATATCAGCAGTAAAAGCAACCAATAAGCTTACATGTATTTTCATTTCATTAAAACTTACCTCATATTTGGAAAATTTCCCAATTTGAGCCGCCAAAATCATGTGCACTGCTGAGCTAACACTTTCGCCCTTGTCCACCGGGTGTAGTTTTCCCTCTGACCACTTGATGGTGGCAAAGCCTCAAATATGTCCCTCAGTATGTGTTGGGTATGCATCAACAGGCATTAGTGGGATACATACGCCACCCAAGCAGCAACCTCCGGTCGCAAACAATGAAGCCCATGCGGAAGTGTTATAAACTGCAATACATCGAGAATCCACTTGAGGCTGGCTGCAGAAACACCGGAAACCACATAGACATGAATGGGACAAAGACGATCTTTGTAGCATTAATAAACATGTTTACAGCCTGGTTCAAAAAAAGGCTTGGCCCTACGAAGCTAATCTATCTGTCGGCACACACTGTACGGGGGCTGAATTTTTTTCTAACGTGATGGTTCAGAAGATATTAAGATTCCGAGTTTTTGCCCAAATAAGGACATGACTGACGTGACTCCTGGTCGGGAACACATAGCTGTTGGCTAAGAGGCTTACACTACGTCACACTGCCTGGTTGAGTTCCGCATTTCCAATATGGCTGTTGATGTTGCATTTCCAATATGGCGTTGATTGGCTTCAAAACAGCTCTCAGGAACAGATGGGTGACGTCACGGATACTACGTCCATATTTTATACAGTCTATGACGCCACCTCAGCTGCATCAAGACTGGAAGTGGTTTGAGACGAATTTGCGACAACCGTCAATTAATGGTGGTTTCATCTTGGATACGATTGTTACCGTCTGTTACAATAAACTTGACTTACATTCACTACAGATTAGAATATGGTGGCTTCTACTTTTTAGGCCAAAAATAGGATAGTTTTCTAACAAAGTGATAGAGTATCTGTTTTTTGTAAGGAGGGATATAAACAGCCAGGAGCACCAGATCTTTGCCATATTGGAGTAGTTATCTTTTTTTTCCAGTTATTTTAGGCGTTGTCTGTTCAATGATACACAGAGTTACTTCTGTTTTATGTGAAGAGGTCCAATGAGGGTTTGAATTGTTTCAACAGATCCTTGCGTTATATTTTTACAACTGATGGGGACATTTCATCACTTGCCTATATTATCTTTATCATCTCGATGTCTCCTGAATTTTTGGGTTGTTATTTTTATACTTACTTAATTGATGAGTCTTCCTCTACCCCAGGCCATGAACAACATTTTATTAGAAGCCGCCCCTTTTTCCACATAGTCAATAGGATTCAAACCCTATATTGCTGTATACTCTGTGCCCGTTTTTGTCTTAAAAGTGTTTAAAAGCTTTGCACTGCCTTGTTCCTTTCTTTTTAGGCTGCTGAGAATCTGAGAAACCTCCCTGAAGTACACTATAAAACCAGGGAGAACGAGGAAAAAGGAGGAGGAAAGGAGAGCTAAGATGGGGAAGATGGGGAAAAGTAAAGTGAAACAATCTGTTGAGGAAAAAATACAGCTTTATTGAAACTGCAGTATACTTTTTAAAATAAGTTTAAAGTTGATCTTTATCTTATTGAGGTAAATCTAAGTTAATTGGACAATTTTAAATTTTTCCTGTAATATCCATAACCTGTGCAACATGTTAAAGTCCCATGGTAATACTGGTCTAATACTGGACTTTGAGACACAACCTCTATTGACATTACTTTTGTTTTTTGTTTTTGTCTTAGCTAAACTTAGTTAATAAACCCTAAAATTTTGTCTGCCACAAACACAATGTTTCTTCATTTAAAGAAATGATTTCACATGGGAAATAGTTATTTAATCAGTTAATTGTTTATCAGCTGTCATCTTCATGTCTAAGAAGTAATTCTTAACTGTACAAAATGCATAACCTGATGTCTTGTCTCCTGTTCAACATAAATCACAACCAAGTTATATTTAAGGCTTTCTTTTATTTATCAACATCAAAATGGTTGCACATCACCATATTGAATATACCACATATAAGACTCCCTCCTGAGGCAGTGAGTTTCTACCCACATAGCAAAATTGGCCTGGCCCGGTTCTGGCCCACAATACACTTAGACTCGGCCAACATACTGCAAAGAATGACGGCCCTTAAGTGGCCCAGATATAGTTTACCAGAGACAGCCCACACGTGGGCCAGCTTAATCACAAGCTCAACCTTAATCGGCCCAGATGCGGCATGGACAGATCTCGGCCACATTAACCAAGCCACAATCAGGCCAGATGTGGCATGCCATCATTGCCAGACCTGGCCCACATCTGGTTGACATACCACTTGCTATGCCAGCAGTCAGCCAGCAGTGCCAGCTTGACACCAGATCTGGCCCAGACATATCTGCTATATGGGTAGTTACACTGGCTCATGTGCTGGATTGAGCCCATTTAAGAGCTTGTCTTGGTCTCCAGTGGCTTCTTTATCTACCTGGAAAAGTCTACACAGGTAAGTTATTGGACATAGAAGCATAATTATTATATTAGTTGGTCAAGCATAACTCCCTTAAGGGAGCCTTTTAGGGGCATATCTGGCACGTTTCTTTCTGTAAGCATTTCATACAATGTTACTGATGTGAGATTTTTCCTTCTTTTTTTTTTTTTCATTTTTTCTTTATTTAGGATCATTATATGACATAGACTTCATGAGTTACATCCCATATTTTACATTCACAGCCTGATCCATTTTTTCTTTTTTCCTTCCTTTATACAATATCATTACACATCAAAATACAACATTTAATAGAACGGAGCATGGGGTGTAGTCATACAACAGTACAAGAAGAAACAAAATAGATTTTTGGTTCATCTTTTTTTTTTGTTAAACAAAAGTCCGGCATTTCGGGGAAATATATATTTTCCACCTTTTCCAAATTTCCTCAAATTTCCTATCCTGGAGCCTCAAAGAAAAGGTTATTCTTTCCATCACATAGATCTCATATATGATATCATACCACTCCTTAATAGAAGGGGTATCTGGTTTAAGCCATTTCTTTGTGATTGCTTTTCTAGCTGCTACACTCAGTATTCCAAACAGTTTCTTCGTTCTAATGTTTGTGGTCATTGAAGTTAATAGTCCAAAAAACAGTTCGTGCCAGTTGAAAATGATTTTTGTCTGAAATATGATTTCTAACTCAGCATGAACCTTATGCCAGAAAGAGGATACCTTTGGGCAGTCCCAAAACACATGATAATGATAAGCCCCTTGAGATCCACATTGCCTCCAGCAGCTGGATGTGCCTGAATAATGAGATGATTGAGCAGGAGTAATAAAATATCTACAAAGACTCTTCCAACCAAATGTTCTCCAGGAAGGTGAGCTGGAGATCCTCCATTGAAACTCGCAAAATTTAGTCCACATCTCTTCTGGAATGCACTTGTTACTCTCCCCCTCCCATTTTTGCTTAATGTATGTACTGTTTACTGTATTAGTATCCTGGAGTCCCTTGTAAAGTCTTGATATTATTTTAAGCCCCGAGTCATTCTTATATGCACTTATAAAGACTTTCAATAGGTTATTTTCAAAAGCAACTCTACTCACTGTTATGAAATTATTTATGTGATGACGTATCTGCAGAAATCTATAAAAATCACTATTTTTTAACCCATGTAATCTCTTAAGTGTCTGAAACTCATTCAGTGTACTCTGATCAAAAAAGGTGCAGTACGATGACAGACCCTGATGAGCCCATCCCTTATAACTTATATCCAGTTTGTTTGGGGTAAAGTCAATATCATAAGAGCACCATCTGAGAACCTTTATCTCCTCCAACAAGTTATTTTTAGTAATCACATTTAACCATACCTTCAGAGATAAATTGATCCAGCTGTTACCTTTTTCCAATAAATCCTTAATTAGTCTTTTGTCTCCTAACCGTGCCTGTATAGGGACTGCCCCGGACACATTCTCTTCAATTTCTTTCCATCTGCCTTGGTAGTCAGAGTTACACCAAAAATAGAGGATTCTCAGCTGGGCTGCTTTATAATAATCCTTAAGACAGGGAAGAGCAAGTCCACCTCTCTTCTTTGTCAGCTGGAGAGTTTGAAATTTTATCCTAGGTTTTCTCCCATGCCAAATATAACGTGATAGTAATTTATCCCATTCGTTAAATTGTTTATCAGTTATTTCAATTGGCAGAGTCTGAAATAGGTACAATATTCTCGGCAAGATATTCATCTTAACAGACTCAATTCTTGACTCAAAACTTAGTATTGGTATTAAATTCCATCTTGTTAAGTCCTCCTTTAATTTTTGACTCAACTGGTTAAAGTTTAGAGCATTAAGATTTATTAGATCTTTTGGTATGTTTATTCCTAGGTATTTTATGTATTCTTGGTCCCACTTTAGTTCAATATTTGATTTTACAGTCTGGCTTGGTTCGTACTGAAAACTTAGCACTTGGGTCTTTTTAATATTTAATTTATAGCCTGAGACAGAGCCAAAAACATCCAGGAATGACAATAGTTTCAAAATCGAACTCTCTGGGTTTGTCAGATAAATTAAAACGTCATCCGCAAATAATGAAATTTTATGTTCTTGGTTAAACATTTTTATACCACTAATCTCATGGTCTTGAACAATCCCCTGTCTCAATGCTTCAATAAAAATTGCAAAAAGAAGTGGACTAATTGGACAGCCCTGTCTCGTTCCTCTTTCCATACCAAATGAGTTCGATATGGCTCCGTTGATTTTTATTCTTGCCCTTGGATTGCTATACAATGCTTGAATAGTTTTAATCACAGTCTGGTGAAAACCAAATTTATGTAATACTCTATATAAAAACTTCCAATTAACTCGATCAAAGGCCTTTTCTGCATCGAGACTCAGTAATACTGCCTGAGTTTTATTTTTAACTATATGATCAATAATGTGCAGTGTTCGCCGTATATTGTCTTGTGTCTGCCTTTGCTTAATGAAACCCATTTGATCTAGACTTATTATGCCTGGAAGGATATTTTCAATTCTTTTTGCCAAAATATGGGTAAAGATCTTATAATCTTGATTCAAGACACTTATCGGTCTATAGCTTTCACACTCCAATTTATCCTTACCCTCTTTTGGTATCAGTGAGATCACTGCTTCTTTCCATGAGGGGGGAGTTATGCCAGTTTTTATCACATAATTGTATGTATTCTTCATTATTGGAATCAAATGGTCTTTCATTTCCTTGTACCACTCTGATGGGAAACCGTCAAGTCCTGGTGCCTTATTGGGTTTTAAATGTAATATTGCTTGTCTAATTTCTTCATCTGTAATATCACTAATAAGAAATTTATTTTGTTCATCCTTCACTTGAGGTAGTGTTATAAGGTCAAAAAAGGTTTCCATCTTAAATTCATCTGTTTCAGGTTGTGTATATAGATTCTTGAAAAATCCTTCAAATGATTGTTGGATATCTTTAGCTTTACAATGTGTGGAATTTGTTATAGGATCCTTTATTTTAAATATAGTATTCTCGGCCTGTTGTTTTTTAAGTTTGTAGGCAAGTAGTTTAGCGGATTTCCCTCCTACCTCATAGTGTCTTTGTTTTGGAAAGACCAGCTTCTTTTTGATGTCATTTGAATAGATCTCATTTAATTCATTCTTTTTCCTGTCTATTTCTTTTTTTGTACCTTCATTTAATGTCTGTTTATGTATGTTCTCTAATTTCTTCAATTCCGTTTGTAACCTTTCCAATTTTTCTTTCCTCTGTTTTTTTAGATTAGAACAGTAGCCTATAATTTTTCCCCTAAGAACAGCTTTGGATGCATCCCAAACAATTGGTGGAGATACTTCCCCATTATCATTTTCTTCTAGATACTCTTTAATGTCTATCTTGATTTGCTCCCTTATTTGGTTTAAAATCCCAGTATTTAGCCTCCAAAAAGTGTTTTTCTTTTCAGAGCACAATCTTAACTCCATAGAAATTGGTGCATGGTCTGACAAGTCCATGATCCCAATGCTGCAATTTTTCACCCTATCTAAATCTCTTTGAAAAATGACTAAATAATCAATCCTAGAGTATACAGCGTGAGGGTGGGAAAAGAAAGTATAATCCCTCTTTGTGGGATTGAGATCTCTCCATATGTCGGACAGTCCAAGCTCCTCCATCATTAACTTTATATTTTTGGCTGTTTTCTTTTCTTTTGAGTGATAGGGTTTCGACGTATCTAGAGTTGGATGAAGTTTAACATTGAAGTCACCTCCACAAATGAGGATGCCCTGTGCCTCTGAGATCAATAAATCAAAAATGTGTTTATAGAATTTCCACTCAGATCCTGGTGGCGCGTAAATATTCAAAAAAGTGACCAAAACACCCTGCAACCTTCCTCGGACCAACACAAATCTCCCCTCTATGTCCCTCTTTTCATATAAACACTCGAAATTTAGTTTACTAGCAATTAACGTCGCCACCCCTCTTTTGGAACTCTGACTGCAGGAGGATGAGTATTGGTTAAATCTCCATCTCCTAAGTTTTTCATGTTCAGATGCTGTTAGGTGAGTCTCTTGGAGGAGAGCCACATTTATTCCTTCCCTCTTCAATTTTGCCATTACTTTACTCCTCTTAATTGGATTCCCAAGACCGTTTACATTATAGGTAGTTACTTTAAGTGACTGGATACTTTGCATTGTAAGATTTTAAGTACATTTTTATCCCCTTCAAGCCGATACATAAATCACATTTTATACCCCTGATGCTACACAGAAAAGTAGCCGCAACACCAACAATGAACAATAACTCAATAACAGAACAAAATAACCGTTCATCAACATTGACTTCCAAGGTTAAGGCCTTTCTCATGGCCTTATGACTCAGTTGGAACTTGAGTATAGAGGGAAAATCTCTTGCAGCTGGAAGAGAGCCCTCTTCAGCCTTTAGGCTGATATTTGGGTCTACCATGTCCTGTGACTAGTGTCCCGATACAGTATCTGTCCTTAATATGCCCATAACATTATCACATCGAACCATCCAGACTCATCTTATGAAGAAAAAAATATATATATATATATATGTATACACATATGAATTAGAAAAAAAAAAAAAGAACAATAACGTAATTACTTAGACATCCTATTTTTCTTAAATGGTTAGCTCTGTCACGTAGCTTATTCATTCCAGAGCAATTTACTTATCCATCATCCTGACGGCGGAAAACCTGGAGCCGCTCCTTGAAGCCCTGCCTGTGTCCCTTCGTTTCCCGGTCTCCCCGTCTCCTGACCGCTCTCCATGTCAGCTGGTTGATCTGTTCCAAAAGCGACGTTGGTTTTTTCATCACCGTTACCTGTATCCCCCTTTCTAACATGTCCGTCGTTGCCTCCTCAACTGAGTTGTAGATCACCGTACCATCCTCGTAATACACTCTCAGTCTGGCGGGAAAAGGTGTCTGAAATCGAATGTTTCTTTCTTTCAGGGCCGCTTTAGCTTCTGTGTACGCTCTCCGTTTCCTCAGCAGCTCCGGTGCATAGTCGTGATCTAGGTAGATCCGCTTCCCTTGAAAATCAAAGCCCTTTTTCTGCCATGCTCGTTTAATAATCTCCTCCTTCATCCTAAAACTTGAGAACTTCACCACGAATGATCACGTGGGGCTCCGGCCGGAGGCTTGGAAGCGAGCGCCCGGTGCGCTCTCTCAACATTTAACACCATGGATGGTGGGAGCTCCAAACCCGTCACCAGCAAATCTTCCACGAACGTTGTCACAGACGTTGCTCCTTCTTCAGCTCCTTCTTTAACCCCGTGGATCCTCACATTATCTCGTCGCGAGCGTCCCTCCAAATCCACCAACTTGGCCTCTGTTTGCATCTGAAGTTTCACTAGCTCCGACAAGACCTCCTCCGAGGACTGAACACGGGTCTCGACAGACTCAACTCGTTCTTCTGCTTCCTCCATTCGTTTGTCAATTTTCTTGATATCCTCTCTCAAGCCGTTAAGTTGTTGACTGAAATCTCGTCTTAATTCCCGGAGCTCCGTCAAAATCAACCCCAGGCTAGCCTCCTGGCTTTGCCCCGCGACCGCGTCGAGATTTTTCCTTCTTAAGCCAGTTTCTTTTAGTGGTAAATGCTACATTCATGTGGTGTTGGAAACATCAGAAAAACAAGAGTTGGGGAATGCGCTTGAATGCCTGCTGAAGTCAGAACAACAACTTAGGCAAGAATTTGGTGCCAGACTCACCGACCTGATGTTGTATTCATCATCAACATGGTGGGCAAACAATGATTTGTTGGAAAAAAAACTTTTGTTAATTCACAAATTGCACATCAACTTTTTGTTTAAATATGATTTGTAACATGGTATCACCATTAGTTGTTGTACACATAAAATGACCTATACTTGTTAGAAAGGTTATTAACATTAATATGGTATTAAGATAAGATAAGATAGTCCTTTATTCGTCCCACAACGGGGAAATTTCAGTGTCACAGCAGCAAAGTAGACAGTGCAAAAGAGTATAAAGCAAACAAGAGCCTATAAAATATAAATTATTAAAAAGTTATAAGCAATTAAAATTAAAGAGGTACATATATATATATGTATATATATATGTATATATATATGTATATATATATATATATATATATATATATATATATATATACAGTGGGGCAAAAAAGTATTTAGTCAGCCACTGATTTTACAAGTTCTCCTACTTAGAAAGATGAGAGAGGTCTGTAATTTTCATCAGAGGTACACTTCAACTATGAGGGACAAAATGAGAAAAAAAATCACATTGTAGGATTTTTAAAGAATTTATTTGTAAATTATGGTGGAAAATAAGTATTTGGTCACCCACAAACAAGCAAGATTTCTGGCTCTCACAGACCTGTAACCTGCCCTCCAGGAAGTTGCGATTTCGCGATCGCAACTATTAACGCAAATTCAACCAATCGGCGCGATTTTTTCGCGGCCTTGCAATTTTATACAATCACCGCAACTTTGACCAATTACCTTAACCTCAGCCCCTGTACGTCATCGGTTTTGTCATCAATTTCACTTCCTAGGAACATAAACGTAAGTCCTCCCATGATCAGCACTTTTCAACAACAAAACACGCACAGAGAACGGGTGAAGAGAGGGGACAGCAGGCAGGACAGGTGTCGATGACAACGTTGTTATTTATAGATTGAGGGGCTCAGTGTTAGCTTGGTCTCTACCTGCAGCAGGTGTGCTTTATGAACCAGCTCTCCTCACCTCCATGCATCTGTCTCATCTTCATTGATGATTTTTACCCCCGGTGTGCGTTAGTGACAAAGACACACCCGGGAGACGTCTGTTTACTGTTTGAGGTTTGACGTTGTTGCCGTGGTTACCGTAAAAAGCTCCGCGTCTACAGCTTGATTTAATCCAGTTTGGTGATACATCAGACACCTTTAGTAAGTTTTGATCAACTCCTGGTCAACAAAGATGCAGATTCACTTCAGAGTGCGTGAACTGCCTGTCAAGTGCCTCTGTCACTGCGAGGTACATTCAGGGACCGTCGTAAATGTGCAATACAGCCCTTTCATGGCATTTTTCTGTGAATCAAGAGAATCAAAATACAGTCACAGTGGTCACATCAAGAATGTTTTCTAAAAACATCTGTAATTTAGTGTATTTACTTGCCCCTGAGATGTTATTGGGAGAAAAAAGCGAGAAAAAAAAATCGCAACTTTGACCGCATTTTTTTCAAAAAGCTGTCGCAAATTCAGGCTAATGGGCTGCAACAATCTCAAAAAAATCCCGCGAAATCCTGGAGGGACTATGTAACTTCTTCTTTAAGAGGCTCTTCTGTCCTCCACTCGTTACCTGTATTAATGGAACCTGTTTGAACTGGTTATCTGTATAAAAGACACCTGTCCACAGCCTCAAACACTCAGACTCCAAACTCAACCATGGCCAAGACCAAAGAGCTGTCCAAGGACACCAGGAAGAAAATTGTGGACCTGCACCAGGCTGGGAAGAGTGAATCTACAATAGGCAAGCAGGTTGGTGTGAATAAATCATCTGTGGGAGCAACTGTAAGAAAATGGAAGACATACAAGACCATTGATAATCTCCCTCGATCTGGGGCCCCACACAAGATCTCATCCCGTGGGTTCAAAATGATCATGAGAACGGTGAGCAAAAATCCCAGAACTACACGGAGGGACCTGATGAATGACTTGCAGAGAGCTTAGTAACAAAGGCTACCATCAGTAACCCACTACGCCGAGAGGGACTCAAATCCTGCAGCGCCAGGCGTGTCCCTCTGCTTGAGCCAGTACATGTCCAGGCCCATCTGAAGTTTGCCAGTGAGCATATGGATGATCCAGAAGAGGATTGGGAGAATATCATGTGGTCAGATGAAACCAAATTAGAACTTTTTGGTAAAAACTCAACTTGTTGTGTTTGGAGGAAGAAGAATGCTGAGTTGCATCCCAAGAGCACCATACCTACTGTGAAGCATGGGGGTGGAAACCTCATGCTGTGGGGCTGTTTTTCTGCAAAGGGGACAGGACGACTGATCTGTGTTAAGGGAAGAATGAACGGGGCCATGTATCGTGAGATTTTTAGCCAAAACCTCCTTCCATCAGTGAGAGCATTGAAGATGGAACGTGGCTGGGTCTTCCAGCATGACAATGATCCCAAACACACTGCTCGGGCAACGAAGGAGTGGCTCTGTAAAAAGCATTTCAAGGTCCTGGAGTGGCCTAGCCAGTCTCCAGACCTCAACCCCATAGAAAATTTGTGGAGGGAGTTGAAAGTCCGTGTTGCCCAGCAACAGCCCCAAAACATCACTGCTCTAGAGGAGATCTGCATGGAAGAATGGGCTAAAATACCAGCTACAGTGTGTGCAAACCTGGTGAAGACTTACAGGAAACGTTTGACCTCTGTTATTGCCAACAAAGGTTATGTTACAAAGTATTGAGTTGAACTTTTGTTATTGACCAAATACTTATTTTCCACCATCATTTACAAATCAATTCTTTAAAAATCCTACAATGTGATTTCCTGGATTTTTTTTCTCATTTTGTCTCTCATAGTTGAAGTGTACCTCTGATGAAAATTACAGACCTCTCTCATCTTTCTAAGTAGGAGAACTTGCAAAATCAGTGGCTGACTAAATACTTTTTTGCCCCACTGTATATACAGTATTACTGGCAGCAAAGGCAGGTGTGAGTGCATCTGCACGCACAGTGAGGCGAAGACTTTTGGAGGAAGGCCTGGTGTCAAGGAGGGCAGCAAAGAAGCCACTTCTCTCCAGTAAAAACATCAGGGACAGACTGATATTCTGCAGAAGGTACAGGGACTGGACTGCTGAGGACTGGGGTAAAGTCATTTCTCTGATGAATCCCCTTTCCGATTGTTTGGGGCATCTGGAGGAAGGCTTGTTCGGAGAAGACGAGGTGAGTGCTACCATCGGTCCTGTCTCTTGCCAACAGTGAAGCATCCTGAGACCATTCATGTGTGGGGTTGCTTTTCGGTCAAGGGAGTGGGCTCTCTCACAATCTTGCCTAAAAACACAGCCATGAATAAAGAATGGTACCAGAACGTCCTCCGAGAGCAACTTCTCCCAACCATCCAATGGCAGTTTGGTGATGAAGAATGCCTTTTCCAGCATGATGGAGCACCTTGCCATGAAGCAAAAGTCATAACAAAATGGCTCGGGGAACAAAACATTAAGATTTTGGGCCCTTGGCCAGGAAACTCCCCAGATCTTAATCCCATTGAGAACTTGTGGTCAATCCTCAAGAGGCGGGTGGACAATCAAAAACCCACAAATTCTGACAAACTCCAAGCATTGATTATGCAAGAATGGACTGCCATCAGTCAGGATTTGGTCCAGAAGTTGATTGACAGCATGCTAGGGAGAATTGCAGAGGTCTTGAAAAAGAAGGGTCAACACTGCAAATATTGACTTATTGCATGAATTCTGTGTAATTCTCAATAAAAGCTTTTGATACTTATGAAATGCTTCTAATTGTATTTAATTATACCATAGAAACATCTGACAAAAACACCTAGAAACCCTGAAGCAGCAGACTTTGTGAAAATGTAACATTTGTGTCATTCTCAAAACTTTTGGCCATGACTGTACTCTTATACAAATCAGTTTGTTCAATGACGTTAACAACATAGGTTTACTCACACAAGCCCCTAACAGGTAGCTGCACTCGCAAAAACAAACATGACGAGGAAGCTAAAGAATGTATGCTATGGGCAACATTTGTTCTATTGACTACATATAGAATATACAGTCTATGTTTAGCTCATATTAAAAAATACAAACAGTGACATGAGCTCCATTCAAGGCAGAGATTAAACAGTTAGCAAGCGAGCTATAGCATTCCCTCGGGAATTCCGAGGGCAGAATTCATTTCTAGCAATGTCTCTTTTCAATTAATTTCAATTTAATTTGCTTTATTGGTATGAACAAAGACATGTTGTTGCAAAGCACATAAGATTCATACACATACATTACATATATATTCAGAATCAGAATCAGAATCAGCTTTATTGGCCAGGTATGCTTGAACACACAAGGAATTTGACTTGGTAAGCTGTGCTCTCTTTGTACAAGAATTAAAAATAAAAATATAATAATAATAATAATAACAACTATAAATACAAGAAGAACAACAAGTAGGCATTACTAATATGTACAGGCTAAAATAATATGATAATAGTGCAGTGGTAGTTTTACATTAAAAAAGTATATGTAGATGATAGTTAAATAATAAAATAAATGAAAATATGTGAATTCTGCTTGGAGAATTGTTACATTGTATATCTACATGTATATTTACAGAGTAAATATACATGTAGATATTCATTGGATATATATTCATTACATATTATATACATTACAGATTTTATATGCATTAATGAACGATGATGTCACCCATACAGCATATCTCAATGTCCCCACTTGATGCGGTATGCTCATAAAACCTTCACCTAAAATCAGATATTATGGGATGGTGCGTCCCTCAGGCTGTGACAGGCAGACACATATTTAGCAGCCAGAGGAGCTGCTGACCCTTCCCCCCGGAGAACTGACAGTTTCTCTTCTGGGGTTAATGTTGGGAAGTTGGTTACTATTTTAGTAATTTCCCTGTAGTGGGAATCTCTTAGTAAAGAGAACTTGCTACAGTGGAGGAGGAAGTGCATCACTGTCTCTATGTCCCCTGTAGAGCATTGAGCACATAGACCAAAAGTGTGAATTACAAGGCCCGCGGGCCAAATGTGGCCTGCCACGTCATTTTATGTGGCCCGCGAGAGCTTAAGGCTTATGACAGTTTATTTAATACAAAAAAAAAACTGCGCTAAAGCGTGCATTGACCATAAACTACATCTGCCACAGCGCATTTCGATTATGTTACCCATGAAATGACGACATCCCGCCAGGAGAGTGCAGCGTAATGCACAGTGGTATTTACTACAGTGACTACAGGTTGAGGCTGTTTCCGAAATCGCCTACTATACGAGCAGTACGTACTGATATGTCCAAAATTCAGTATGTAGTAAGTAGTATGTGAACAAGAGCAAAATCTGCAGTATGCCAAAACTCCCCGGATGTCTACTGATTCGGGAAAATATCTCAGTATGCATCGGACCAGTCTTCCTCGCGTACTGTTTCCCATAATGCACAGCGCTCGTTCTGCTTTTTCTTTTTCCTCATTTTTTGACGGGAGGAAATCCGTTTTTGGGTGCTGTGAAAGTTATCAAATTACATATAAACCACTTCCTAACTTTTTAAATCATAAATGGATGCTAAATAAGCTTTTTATTTATCGGCTTCGCCGTTGTTTACTTCCGCTTTCCGAAACCGGAAATCCAGCGAAGTCTGACTCAGCATGCTGTATGACAGATCGGACAGAACAGTCATACTACATACTAAATTCAAATGCAGTATGTAGTAGGCAATACCTACTGCCTACTACATTAGTAAGTAGTATGTAGCAGGCCGTTTCGGAAACAGCCTGAGTCTGTAGAAGTGCATACAAATGACCCCAAAATGTCCAGGAAGAGAAAAGTTGACTCAGAAGGCAGTTTTACGAGGCAGTTTCAAGACAGATTCGGAAGGGGAGTACATGTGTGTGCTTCAAGGTGAAAAACCAGTGTGTCTTTTGTGTCAGAGTTAAGTTTGTGTAAGAGTACAGTCTACGTCGCCATTTTATCTTACTGTTACAACCAGTGTTCATTTCGTTAACAAAATTATGACAATAAATGTTAGTAAACGACTAATTTTTTCATGATGAAAACGAAATTATGACGAGCTAAAGTGCTTCACTGATAATAAAACTCAGACGAACGTATGTTTAGTTTTTGTTGACAAAACGTTGACGAGACAAAAACGTTAGTGACCGACCGCCGGACATTTAAAATCCATGTTTTCCCCCCGCTGTGCGTCTTTAAAGATAAAAGTGATGCGTTCCTGTGACAGGCTGAGTTATTATTTGAGGGACACAGCTTGGTCACTACCTGCAGCAGGTGTGCTTTATGAACCAGCTCTCCCCACCTTCATGCATCTGTCTCATCTTCATTGATGATTTTTACCCCCGGTGTGTGTTAGTGACAAAGGCACAACCCGGGGACGTCTGTTTAATATTTGATGTTTGACGTTTTTGCCGCCATTACCGTAAAAAGCTCTGCGTCTACAGCTTGATTCATTCCAGTTTGGTGAAACATCAGACACATTTAGTAAGTTATGATCAACTCCTTGTCATCAAAGATGCAGATGCATTTCAGAGTGCTGTGAACTGACTGATTGTCCAGTGCCTCTGTCACTGCGAGGTGCATTCAAGGACCGTCGTAAATGTGCAATACAGTCCTTTCGTGGCATTTTCTGTGAATCAAGAGAATCAAAATACAGTCACAGTGGTCACATCAAGAATGTTTTCTTTTTCTTTTTTTGTAGGGACAGGCTGAATTATTAAACTTACGATATTACACAAGCAAAAGTGTTAAAGGAGTGAAATGTTTTGAGTTTACGCCAACTAAAACTAGACTAAAACTATAAAGGGCTGAAAAGACTAAAATTTGACTAAAACAGGCATTTCATCTAAAGACTAAGACTAAGACTAAATCTAAAATAGCTGCCAAAATTAACACTGGTTACAACTGGCCCTTTGAGGGCAACCATAATGCTGATGTGGCCCTCGGTGAAAATGAGTTTTACACCCCTGGTCTATGGTGACAGGTCCCTTTTTTTCCTCCACCGTCGGACTGATTATGACTCAGTTGCGCTCCCGGCTGACACCTGGCCGCGTTACATGCTAATTTTTCTCAATAAGAACGACTAAACAGAAAACTGGACACTGAGTCTGAAATATGATTCTGTTCAGTTGTCCTGTTGCAGTAAATCCACGTTGTCTGTGTCTTCACTGACTCTGAGTCTGCAGAGATTATTTATGAGCCTGCTCCTCACGTTGATATTCAGCATTTTGATTATTTTGTACACTTCAGTATGATCCGTAGCTGTTTAATACTATCAGTTATATACACTGTACACACACAAATTTGATTTAGGGAAAAAACGGATTTGGCATTATTCTTGATATGGAAAACTTTCATGTTTTTTTAATGATTAATCAATAATTGATCATTAACATCTCCAAAGATCGATGACAGAATATACTTGAAATTTACGTGAGGTAGAAACATTAGCAAGGCAGGTTCTGCACAATACCTGACGTTGCACAGCATCTTCTTTTTTATAGAAGATTACTCGCACAATAGGCAGACATTTCATGCATTTTGAACATCTTGACAGGCCACTCGCTAACATTTTCGTCCAGTCTCGTCAACGAAAAAGGCACACACGTCTCGTCATGTTTTCGTCATCAAAGAGCCATGTTTAGCTCGTCACCGTCTCATTATCGTCATAAAAAAAAAGAGGCGACAGCGAAATAATTTTGTCATCGTCATCACTGACGAAAACAACAGTGGTTAGTCCTATCTCATTACTCCTAAATGTCTGCATATAAGTCATTCTGCAAGGAGTTATGAGGTTCGGAGCCTAGACGCAAACACAAATACAGTTTTTCATGTTTTTAACCTCAGGCGCAACATTTTAACTTTTTTCATGTTTTTCAGCTTTGGATGCAAAAATTCCTATTTGAGACAACAAAAAATTTCGAAAAGGTCCGGGGTCTACTTTTTGGTCCAAAAAATGTTTTTTTTTTTCAAATTGTTCCAAAAACCATTCACAGTCATTGCTTTTTCCATGTGTTTACCCATAGGCACAACATTTTCACTTTTTTTCATGTTTTTCGGCTTTGGGAGCAAAAATTCCTATTTGAGACAACCAAACTTTTCAAAGATCTGGGGTCAACTTTTTTGTCAAAAAAAGGTTTTTTTTTTATTTTTCCAAAAACCATTCACAGTCAATGCTTTTTCGATGTGTTTAACTGTAGGCACAACATTTTCATAACATTTCATGTTTTTCGGCTTTGGGAGCAAAAATTCCTATTTGAGACTACAAAACGATTCGAAAGCTCCAGGGTCAACTTTTTTGTCAAAAAAATGTTTTTTTCAAATTGTTCCAAAAACCATTCACAGTCATTGCTTTTTCGATGTGTTTAACCAGAGGCACAACATTTTCACTTTTTTTCATGTTTTTTGGCTTTGGGAGCAAAAATTCCTATTTGAGACAACAAAAATTTTCGAAAGGTCCGGGGTCAACTTTTTTGTCAAAAAAAATGTTTTTTTTTTAAATTGTTCCAAAACCATTCACAGTCATTGCTTTTTTGATGTGTTTATCTATAGGCACAACATTTTCACTACATTTCATCTTTTTAGGCTTTTGGAGCAAAAATTCCTATTTGAGACAACCCAACTTATCGAAAGGTCCGGGGTCAACTTTTTTGTCAAAATGTATTTTTTCAAATTGTTCCAAAAACCATTCACAGTCATTGCTTTTTCGATGTGTTTAAATATAGGCACAACATTTTCACTTTTTTTCATGTTTTTCGGGTGTTGAAGCAAAAATCCTATTTGAGACAACAAAAATTTCGAAAAGGTCCGGGGTCAACTTTTTTGTCAAAAAAAATGGGTTTTTTTTTCAAATTGTTCCAAAAACCATTCACAGTCATTGCTTTTTCGATGTGTTTAAATATAGGCACAACATTTTCACAACATTTCATGTTTTTCGGCTTTGGGAGCCAAAAATCCTATTTGAGACAACCAAACCTTTCGGAAGGTCCGGGTTCAACTTTTTGGTCCAAAAAAATTTTTTTTTTTTCAAATTGTTCCAAAAACCATTCACAGTCATTGCTTTTTCGATGTGTTTAAATATAGGCACAACATTTTCACTTTTTTTCATGTTTTTCGGGTGTTGGAGCAAAAATTCCTATTTAAGACAACAAAAAATTTCGAAAAGGTCTGGGGTCAACGTTTTTGTCAAAAAAAATGTTTTTTTTTTAAATTGTTCCAAAACCATTCACAGTCATTGCTTTTTTGATGTGTTTATCTATAGGCACAACATTTTCACTACATTTCATGTTTTTAGGCTTTTGGAGCAAAAGTTCCTATTTGAGACAACAAAACTTTTCAAATGGTCCAGGGTCAACTTTTTTGTCAAATAAATGTTTTTTTCAAAGTGTTCCAAAAACCATTCACAGTCATTGCTTTTTCGATGTGTTTAAGCATAGGCACAACATTTTCACTTTTTTTCATGTTTTTTCGGCTTTGGGAGCCAAAAATCCTATTTGAGACAACCCAACTTTTCGAAAGGTCCAGGGTCAACGTTTTGGTCAAAAAAATGTTTTTTTCAAATTTTTCTAAAAACCATTCACAGTCATTGCTTTTTCTATATGTTTAGGGATAGGCACAACATTTTCACTTTTTTTCAGCCAAAAATCCTATTTGAGACAACTGAACTTTTCGAAAGGTCCGGGGTCAACGTTTTGGTCAAAAATTTTTTTTTTTCAAATTGTTCCAAAGACCATTCACAGTCATTGCTTTTTGATATGTTTAAGCATAGGCACAACATTTTCACTTTTTTTCATGTTTTTTCGGCTTTGGGAGCCAAAAATCTTATTTGAGACAACCGAACTTTTCGAAAGGTCCGGGGTCAACGTTTTGGTCAAAAAAATGTTTTTTTCAAATTGTTCCAAAAACCATTCACAGTCATTGCTTTTTCGATGTGTTTAAGCATAGGCACAACATTTTCACTTTTTTTCATGTTTTTCGGCTTTGGGAGCCAAAAATCCTATTTGAGACAACCAACTTTTCGAAAGGTCCGGGGTCAACGTTTTGATCAAAAAAATGTTTTTATCAAATTGTTCCAAAAACCATTCACAGTCATTGCTTTTTCGATGTGTTTAAGCATAGGCACATCATTTTCACTTTTTTTCATGTTTTTCAGCTTTGGGAGCCAAAAATCCTATTTGAGACAACCCAACTTTTCGAAAGGTCCGGGGTCAACGTTTTGGTCAAAAAAATGTTTTTTTCAAATTGTTCCAAAAACCATTCACAGTCATTGCTTTTTCGATGTGTTTAAGCATAGGCACAACATTTTCACTTTTTTTCATGTTTTTCGGCTTTGGGAGCCAAAAATCCTATTTGAGACAACCCAACTTTTCGAAAGGTCCGGGGTCAACGTTTTGGTCAAAAAAATGTTTTTTTCAAATTGTTCCAAAAACCATTCACAGTCATTGCTTTTTCGATGTGTTTAAGCATAGGCACAACATTTTCACTTTTTTTCATGTTTTTCGGCTTTGGGAGCCAAAAATCCTATTTGAGACAACCCAACTTTTCGAAAGGTCCGGGGTCAACGTTTTGGTCAAAAACATGTTTTTTTCAAATTGTTCCAAAAACCATTCACAGTCATTGCTTTTTCGATGTGTTTAAGCATAGGCACAACATTTTCACTTTTTTTCATGTTTTTCGGCTTTGGGAGCCAAAAATCCTATTTGAGACAACCCAACTTTTCGAAAGGTCCGGGGTCAACGTTTTGGTCAAAAACATGTTTTTTTTCAAATCGTTCCAAAAACCATTCACAGTCATTGCTTTTTCGATGTGTTTAAGCATAGGCACAACATTTTCACTTTTTTTCATGTTTTTCGGCTTTGGGAGCCAAAAATCCTATTTGAGACAACCCAACTTTTCGAAAGGTCCGGGGTCAACGTTTTGGTCAAAGAAATGTTTTTTTCAAATCGTTCCAAAAACCATTCACAGTCATTGCTTTTTCGATGTGTTTAAGCATAGGCACAACATTTTCACTTTTTTTCATGTTTTTCGGCTTTGGGAGCCAAAAATCCTATTTGAGACAACCCAACTTTTCGAAAGGTCCGGG